>NW_018207972.1:0-731 GCF_001263595.1 Phalaenopsis equestris | reverse complement strand
GAATTCCCAACACATGTAAGTATACAGCTATGGGGTCGGGCCCATATTCAAAAACTTTACATGCTCCAAGTGCTGCAGAACACCGGCGATCAAGCAAGCATATGTGGCGTATCAGTAGCACTAGTTTAGAGTTTCGATTGTCGATCCCAAAGAAAACGAGATAAACTCAATTTTACGAAATTTTACTTTACTAAAATGATTCTAGACTTACAATTTTAATTAGCAAGTTAAAATGATTCTCAATCCTAATTTTAGAAAGTAAGTCTATCCAGACAAGCAAGAAGAAATTCAAAGGAGGTCAAGTTTTAGAAAGATTTCTCCCCTTGAATTGGTTCAATGGCAGATAGAATTGAGGAAGTGATTAAGGTCAAGTGTCAATCAAGAGCATTGTATTTCTTATCCCCTTCCGATGGGTTAAAAGAAGAATTGGCTATCGTGGGTTTAGATCCCTAAATTTTAACCTAAGCAACATTATCTCCTTATTGATTGCATAAACTCAAGGGATATATTCTGATTCCTATGATTTTATGTGATTAACCCTTACGTTCTACATTTTCTCTTTCTGGATCTCAGAGTTCACGATAGATTTTAACTATTATATTTGTTAGATAGAATGTAAATTAAGATTAAGGGTTAACACAGCACAATTCTGAGAACTTAAGAACAGATCATCAAAAAAATCTCAATTTTATACTATCAAATTTTCATTTCAAGGGAGAAACAAAAAAAAA
>NW_018207971.1:0-731 GCF_001263595.1 Phalaenopsis equestris | reverse complement strand
AGATTTTGATGATATAAATATAAAAAATAAAATTTTAATATAAGATATGTAAGTGCATGAGAAGTAGGTGGTATGCGAGTAAATTAATCAAATATTTTGAGCTAACTTTTATTATTTCGGATCCCCTTCCCCTTTTAAAACCCTACAAGCAACACTATTGAACATTCCTGGAGGTTACATTACCACATACATGACATGCCCATATGGGAATTTCTGGGGAAAGTAAACTGTCGTACTTTGATATGGATAAATCGGGGAACAGTTTGGGATGCGAGCTTCTCTCTGGAAATTGCCGCAGACGTGTGAATATGTATTCTGCCGACATCTGAAAGGCTACTTTGTCTACTTCCCATGTTGCACCGTCCGGAGCTTTCAATATTAAGGTTATCAAACCAAAATTAATCGTAGGTGAGTAAAAATCTTACTGGCACTTGGAAAAACCATATAAAAATTTTGGGAGAGAAGAAAAAAAATAAGAATGAAAAGTTAAATTTGGGTTCAGAGTTTATGCACGGCCAACAAAGCTATGCTGCACAATGATAATTTTTTTGTAAAATATGAGCTGTAAATGCCTCCAAATGTTGCCTTTGGTATGTGAAAATAATGTGAAGATGAAGAAATTTCATACTAACAATCTAAGTTAAGGGAGATTTGAATAGCACCAGATGAAGAGAGAAAGAAAAGGCTTGGGATTATAACTTATGCACTTCTCACCATAACTCTCTTATGAA
>NW_018207970.1:0-731 GCF_001263595.1 Phalaenopsis equestris | reverse complement strand
ACAATTAATTATTCAATTTATACATAGCCTAAACTTCAAAATTACATAGCAAATAAATCACTAATCTGAAAATCATTAAATTTTATTCTAAGGATCAAATAGAAAGTAATAATCCACTAAATCAAACAATGCATTTCATTTAATTAATAAAAAATATAAAATTTGACAAATCTTTGGATATAACTAAAAATCACTTAAAAGATTTTTTCTGGAGAAGTTGGGGCTTATCTTTAACATCTCTAAATAATTTCAAAATTATTAAAAATTTGATAGCTTTTTAATGAGTAATTGATTTATTTAATTAAGTAAAATCTAGAAAATTCTAAATAGATTATAATGACATTAAATTTTCAGCTTGTCCCTTTGAAGGTTTACAACCTAGGTTAAAACTTTATAAAAGTTTGAGTTTTTCACTAAAAATTAAATAAATTAATATTTTCTAAACAATAGCCTAATATTAAATTTCAGCATATAATTAACTAATATATAATGCCTAAAATTGCCCAAACTTTTAAAATCATAAGAATTAATCAACTAAACAAAAATCATGAAATTTAGACCATAAAATCCTTATATCATAAAATAATCTACAAAATTACAATAAAAAATTTTAAATAATTAAAAATATTTTTTGAATTTTTCATATTCAATAATATAAATAAACTTTAATTAAATCACAACCCATCTAAATAAACTTCAATTAAATTGAAATGTTACATGAGGATTATATA
>NW_018207969.1:0-731 GCF_001263595.1 Phalaenopsis equestris | reverse complement strand
TATATATTTATATAATCAACATCATTCAAATGTTTATCTTATGACAAACAATATAATATATAGATACTTAAATAAAATATTATATTTTTTTTACTAAAATGAGACCTAATTTTCACATATGACCAATTAAAAAAGAGTACATATCAGGATAAACTAAAACATAAATGTATAGATATCAATCACTATTAATGCAATTGATTGAGAAGAGACCAAAATATTACTATAGATCTAGGAGTAAGAGTACGCAAATAGATCATGGACGATCGGTTTGATCTTAACTTGTATGGCTTCTTTCAAATTATCACATATAAAGTATTAAATATTCAATTATCACTTAACTATGTTTTAATTTAATTATTCATTATTATTGTATTGTACTATTTTAAGATTTCAATACTTAAACTTTGAGTTTAATTATTGTAATCAATATTAATATTGAATATTATTAATTTTACAAAACACTTTTAGAATTAAAATCCTAACATTTTTTAGTGTCATCGACCTTTTTCTCGATCCAAATTTGAATCTTTTGCAGCATGATTCATGACATAAACAAATCCTACAATTAGCACATAATAATTCAAACATATACATAAGTTCATAAATTATTATTATTTAAACCCTAACCTTTCTATCACTCGACTAACCCATGCTCTATCACTACGTTAACCCATGCGGCCGCTTCTTTCTCTGCTTCAATTTGCATGTCTTCGATCGTGGCTCACGCAATC
>NW_018207968.1:0-731 GCF_001263595.1 Phalaenopsis equestris | reverse complement strand
GTAAAAGCTCCTCAAACCAGTTCGATTTTGTATATCACACCTAATTATTCCTGATAGTGGCTTATGTCGGGGATTAAAAAATTGTTTATATGCCAATAAAAAAATACGAATGGCAATGAAGGCTCTCAGTAGCTTTTTGGGCATGTGGTATGAAACACTGTACACCTACCTTTTCTTTCCTTTATGCATTGTCCTCTAGTTTTAGCAGCCCTTCTTTTGGAAAATTCTTTGCCTTCTTAGTGGGTTTTCACTCATCCTGCTTTACGCTTGGTGCATCCACCTTCTGGGTCCGATGCCCCGTCCTTTGATATAGGGCTTTCCTCTTGTGTTAGACTTTATGCATCAACCCTCAAGTCTTACCAGACATTCTTCAAAAGTTGACATGCCTTTTGTGTGGGTTTCACCCACCACCCTTTATGCTTTATGCATTGACCCTCGAGTCGCGGTGGGCTTTCCTTCAGATGCCAACTTACTTTTTGATATAGGATTCTACCAACTACCCCTTACACTTTATGGGTCAACCTTTGGGGCTGGTAGTCATTCCTTTGGAAGTTGACTTACCTTTTTGCATGGATTCTTCCCCCACCATACATTTGCGCTTTGTGAATTGACGCTCAGGTCCCAGTGGTCCGTTCTTTGGAAGTGATGATACACCTAAAAGATGTACACTTTTATGTATATATATTATGCTTGAAATTTATGATATTGTACTTTAAAGAAGGGTATTTTCA
>NW_018207967.1:0-731 GCF_001263595.1 Phalaenopsis equestris | reverse complement strand
TCAAGGCTTGACATTTTCTGCTCAGTAGCAATGACTAATTAAGGCTCCTCTACAACTTATAAAACTATTACTGTAGTAGAGAAAATAAAAGACATGTAGGAAGAGCATAGAAAAAAGAGCTAAGAATAAGGAAAAGTTAATAAAGGAGGGTCAATGTTTTGTAAAAACCACAATATCAGAAATAGAGAGAAGATCGCCCTTAAAGAAAGTCCTTCCCGCATAAACCTAAATGACACCTACATGATTTTTTATTTTCTTTTAATCTTTAAAGCCTATGCATTATGTATGTAATTGTTCAATGACTTATGAAAAATCACTCCTTCAAAGTACAATAGACGCAGGCACAACTTATTAGCTCACCAAATCACTCCAAATAAGTCTCTACCTATAGTTTATTTATTTTCACCCCCTTCAGCAACACTTGCATGCACCATTCGCCAAACAATTATAAATTGAATCTCAAGTGACTTCTCATTGTTATCTTGAACCCAAAATCTAATCTTTTCTCCACCTGATTGATAAGAATGCCAAGAACAGTATTCACAACTACAATTTGCTTTAATGTGGTTAATTTTCTAAGCGAATATATAATAGTTTAAAATATTTATTTGAAACAAATTGTCCTGAAAATAAATCAAACATAAATGAGTATCATATAAGGAGCACATGGTACATATTTAGGGGGCCAGGGACGGACAATTTCTATATAAATAGTAAAATTTATTTTTTTT
>NW_018207966.1:0-731 GCF_001263595.1 Phalaenopsis equestris | reverse complement strand
ATAAATAGTCAAAAATTATTTATATATATATATAAATATATATATATTATAATAGAGGTGGATACCTTTTGAGGGGAGGTTGATGGGATTGATTTTTTGACTGATACTCTAAACAGCAGCAGGGCCTTGAAAGAAGGGGAGCTGACTCATTAGCTTCATTCTCGTCAACTACAACACTCTCCTCATCTCCATTAGGGTCTACATTATCAGCTGTGGCTTCTCTACTTTGGCTCCCTTGCACCTCTGATAAATTTTGTAAAATATCAATTTTTAATTAAAGATAAACCTTCTTAATCATACCACTAATACAATTTTTTTAGTCTTTACTACGATTTGACTGTAGTTAATGATAATCCTGTAGTTAATGATGACCAGAAGGGGGACATTTGCATGCTTACAACCAAATTTTTATGTATTTACATATGAACCAGCTAAGTTTTGCTTTTTTTATATTTATGTCTCTTATGTAGATAAATATATATGTAAATACTGAAGTTTCATAAGGGTTTATTTGACACTCCACATGTAAGAATTCACCAGCATTGTCGCTCTTATATTCAAAAATAATATGAAATTTATTAAAATTATAAAAAGCAACAATTGCTTCCATTATAGGACAATGTAAACTTGTAAAGTCTAAAAAGACACATTTATTTCACTTAGAATCCTCATATTCATATGTATTCATAGACTGTCTAACAAGAAAATAATATGTATAATGACCGGATGTT
>NW_018207965.1:0-731 GCF_001263595.1 Phalaenopsis equestris | reverse complement strand
CTACACCCCTCACCCAAATCCATTCTATTTTTGAGAGGCTCACCGATAAAGAAGGATGTTTTGTTTTTGAGCTACTAAAGAGAATGGGTTGTACGGTGTTATTATGGATGAAGAATAAGATTATGAAGAAATATTGGCCTGTTCGCTAGTTCTAGAAGTCTGTAGAAGTACCCCCATCTTGTATCCCTGCCCGATTCTGTTTGGGAAGCCATGTCGATACCTTTGTCATTTTTGTCAGTGATATAATTGATGTTTTGAGTCTATAGAATGTTGACCACACAAGTCTCGTCTAGGTCCGAGAGTATCATTTGTTGTTGTTTATGAGGAGCTTCCAAAAAGGAATGTTGGAAAGAGATCATTTACTGCTATACATGGTCTGCATGTTAGGGAGCACACTTCTTTTCACCATACTGATGTCACCACCAAAACACCCCATCTCAAGCCATCAACATCAAGGAAGAAAGTGTGGATATCTAAGGTTACTGCACTTGTAATTTCAACATGCCCTTGAAACGGATCATAAGTTCGATGCTTTGACTGTTGCCTTTATGACTGTTTCAGAGTGTGTCATAGATAAGAGCATTTTTTAGGAAAAGCCAACCAATCTAAAGTTACTTAAAGAGGAAGCAGTCGATGATAAAGTATGGAAGCTCAAAGCTGAGATTTCATAATTGGCGAAGGAGCAAAGAATGGATGTCGATGATGAGGATTACAACCTGTCAGATTATATA
>NW_018207964.1:0-731 GCF_001263595.1 Phalaenopsis equestris | reverse complement strand
TTTTTTCAAATTAAATAATAATAAAACATTCTAAATGAACTTTATGTTAGCTTAAGTATTTAATAGAAACTCCAAGATCAATCAACATTTTCATCTATAAAATTATTTAACACTAAATCTTGATCTTATTAATTGAAAGATTCTAAGTGTATTGTGATAGACTGTAGATTAAAGTTTTATAATATGGATCAAAATATTAATTTAGTTTTCAGCTAGGTTTAAAATCTCATTAGTTAATTTATCCAAATTTGTGGTATTGTTGCTATAGTAAATGGGCATTTTAATTAAAACGAAATTAGAAATACTCTCAAGAAACAATATAACCCGATAATCATAATAATATAGATTATAATTTAAAAGCTTGAACACTAAAGCTAATTGACTGATAACCAAGTAAGAATCACCATATATTTTATTCTCTCAATATTCATATAAATGTCTAATAGAGGGCGAAAAATGAAATTTTCATAATTTACTTCATTGCTAATATAAATTTCTCTTAGAGCATATGAGTATTGGATGATATCTTTGTTGGGGGATATAAATATACTATGATTCTTACTCTAAATTTGAAGAATTTATTAAATACATTAATTTTATATAAGAATGATCATCAAAATATAACTCTCATTCCCATTTCTTTATGGAATAAGATTTCTCATTAGGTCAATTATTGTTCAAAAGAAAATTAGTTGGTATAGAATATGCCGCTTAAAAATCAACAATTTTTT
>NW_018207963.1:0-731 GCF_001263595.1 Phalaenopsis equestris | reverse complement strand
ATGTGAATGACTACATGTTTCATACAAGATCCTGGCCAAATAATAATTTAGTTGATGAAATAGATTATTACGGGACTCTTGAAGAATTTATCGAATTAGAATATCCTAGCTTTATCGAGATAACTGTATTTTTTTTTAATGATTGATTTGATCCTGTTGTTAATCATGCAACAAGGGTAAATAAGCCACATAATTTCACCAAAGTGAAATTGAATATAATATATGCTAAATTTGATTCTTTTATTCAAGCAAGATAAGTGGGTCACATATATTATCTTTGACACCCTCATAAATCAAAAGATAAAATATATTGGTCAGTAGTCATCACAAGAAAATAAAAAGTGATTATTAATATTCATAATAGTATTGAACCCACTCATCAAGAATGAGAATTTGTACATTTTTTTCATTTTATTTGATTCCGTTCATAAGAATATATCTTTAGAGGATACTAGTGGCATGCATGAAGAATTACTCTTAATGATATGACTGTTAATAATTTAGATGAAGAAATTCTAAGTTATCCTCTATTCACTCTTCAGAAAATGTAGAACAAGATGTGTACATTATTTAACTTCTTTTATTGTTTAATAGTTTATTTATAGATTTGTCTTTTGTTTATTGTTTTTATTTCTATTTTTAATAGTGATAGTTTGTAGATTGCACTTTATATTTTGATCGTACTTAATTTACTGTTATTGCTTCTACTTTTAGTTGTGCTAGTTTATAGA
>NW_018207962.1:0-731 GCF_001263595.1 Phalaenopsis equestris | reverse complement strand
AAAAAATTACTAATGATATCATTGGCTTTAATTTTTGCATAAATGATTAAGCTCCCCTTTTTCAACAAAGCAAAAAGCATACAAGACATCATGTGCCCATTTGTATCCCTCAAATAAGCAACAAAATTAACGGAAAACATGTGATAATTATAGTAGAAGATGAGAATTATGATGAGGTGAAAATTGTTCCCAAAATTAAATTTGAAGCCCCAAAACCTGAACTTACATCTGATTTGTGAATCTTGATTAGAGAAAGGTTGGAAATTAAAGGACTTAAGAAATGCATAATTAGTTATCTTGTCTCATTTTGCTGTCTAATTTAGTTTGACTTACATGATTGTGTCAATTGAAGTTTGAATATAAACCATATGTGTAATGTCTTTACAATTTATTTTGATCTTTCCCATATAATTGATATATTAATCAAATTTTCCTATTTATCAATGATTAAAAATAATAAATTTATGTGCTTGCCCTCAAACCTTCAAAATTACACCTTGCCATACATCCTTCCCTTTTAAAACATTGCAGCAGATTAAGCACTGAATTGTTCTAATAATGCTTTGACTTTTCTTTCTTTATTTAGAGAAAGAAACTCATTTGTCAATATTCAATAAATATAAGGCTACAAAGCAATATTCTAAGTCATGTCATTCCTATAAATAGCCATTTAATCATATGTTAAGCTTGATTGTTAAACGAGATTAACAATTTCTTGCTCTAGCAAACCC
>NW_018207961.1:0-731 GCF_001263595.1 Phalaenopsis equestris | reverse complement strand
TAATCTACAAAAGTTACACAATGAAAAGTTTGTAAATCTCAGTAAATCTACAAAAAATTTAATCAGGTTTAACATACGTGCCAAAATATATAAAATATTGTACAACACAAAATACCCAGTAAAAAAGAAATATTTTATGTCATTTGTCCAGCATGGTCTAATCCACAACATATAAAAAGTTATAGAGTGAAATGTTTGTAAATCTTCATAGAACTGAATTAATATTAAATTTGATAAATAAAATACTAAAATTTTATGAAAAAATAACAAAATTGAAATATGAAGTAGGTTAACAGTAGCCTACCAAGAGCCAAATAATTTCCCCAACTGGCCTAATGAACGAAATTAGGCATATGGCCCTAAACCAGCTTTCTCTCTAGAAATTTCCCTTTCTCTTTGTTTCTCTCTCTAAAAGTCTTTGTTTGGAGAATCAAAAAGAGCATGAAAAAAGATCCTGAAATGTATCTTGATATTTATGGAATTTTTTTATAATAAAATTAAAAAGGGATATACTGATAATTAATTGAATTCTTATATTTATTAAATATATACTTTATAGAAAAAATTTTATATCTTGAAATATATATATACACACACACATACATATGGCGTCGAAGGCAGGCGCAGCGGGTTCCGCTAGGGTTTCGCACGATGGTGATTCTCAACAGTGATTCCTCGATTTCTCACTTTCTTTCTGTCGTCTCCCGAGACGACGCTTTCACGCTCTCGCA
>NW_018207960.1:0-731 GCF_001263595.1 Phalaenopsis equestris | reverse complement strand
GTGTCTAAAAATACTATATACTTTAGGTGTATCAGTGGTCAACTTTGATTAATATAATCTCTATCTCAAGATATTTCAATTCAAAGTTCAAATGGGGAGTTGGGGTGGTTATGGGCCAAAAATTTCTCTTCACTCAGTTGGCTCAAACAAATAAGGAGAGCACACTGGTGAAGTTGGTTTTGGTCGAGCAACACCCTATCTCAAGAAAATTGAAGTCAAATTATAGGTCTCACCATAAGAGATAAAATTTTGATGGATTTTAGATGAAAGTTTTTAATGAGTTTTAATTAAATAAATTCAATATTTTAGCTAAATTTTACTTTATTTTAAGTTTGATGTTGATTTAGGCTCAATTTTAGGTGTTATATTGATTATAATTATGAGTATCATTATACTTATCCTAATTATCATCCAATTATTGTCCAAATTATCATGGCCTTGATGGTCCCCAGAAAAGGTTCATTTTGAGCACGAAAGGGCTCATTTGAAAGGTTTTGACGATCCAAACGCACTCGTACAATTCATTTTGAAAAATAATGCTCGGATGAAAAATAATTATGCATGTGTAATTATTTTGCATAAAAATGTGAAGTAAAAAGTTTTAGATAAAATTATGTTCAATCTTCCCTAAAAATGTTTGTGTATTTCATATATAATAACAAGCATCATGCATCTTTTAGAATGAAATTCCAAGCTCTATGATGATATGTAGAAAAAAAAATGATACTTTT
>NW_018207959.1:0-731 GCF_001263595.1 Phalaenopsis equestris | reverse complement strand
TTTTTTTGTTGATGAAATGAATGTCATGAAGGAAACCAACTTCAATGACCCATAAAGAAATTTTTTTACTCTTACACAACCTAAATGATTCAGTATTTTTAGTACAACATGGACAAGCTAACCTTCAATTAATAGTCCACACAGATAAAATTTCATATGCGGGGAAGTCATTAATAGTCTACATCAACATTTCATACATTATAAAATTTTGACCTGTTACAACATCATAACAAGAAACTTCTTATCATACTTTAAGAAACTCTTATACTAATGGTTATAGGTATACATCATTATCGTTATCTCGACTCTTCTCCCTAGCATAACTATAAATAAAATGAAAGAGGGCTTTTCATCTCAATCCAAAGAGATAAATTGTAAGTAACCAAAAACACAAACGAAACATTATACCTAGAACTCATAAACTTAAATGAATTAAATCCATCGTAGGACAGACGTAGACAAAAATTTCTTAGATCTGATTTGATTTATCTCTCCAGAATATCATGCAATCACTGGGCCTTGCATCAATCTTTGTGTATCGAAGATCAAATGATGTCATCATTTTTTCACCTCATATATGTTTTTAAAAAGTAAAACTCCTTCGGGTAAAGCATTGATTAGTAGTTCTAACAACATATCAAGTAATGTTTCAGCCTAAGAATGAGAACATTTTAAACAATGTATGTGCAACATGAAAGAAAACTTGGAGAGTAATTTTCACACATGATATA
>NW_018207958.1:0-731 GCF_001263595.1 Phalaenopsis equestris | reverse complement strand
ACTTCTTCTCAAAAGACCCTTCTTCCAACTTGCCATCGCCGGCGGCCGCTCGCTGGCCGGCAATCTCCTCGAGCATATGGACCACAATCCTCATAGGCGGGCGCATCCCGGGCTCACCGGCAGTGCACAGCAAAGCAATTCTAAGCACACGAATTGCTTCCTTCTTCTCGGATGCCAGCAATATGTGCTCATCAATCAATCCCAACACACCACCATCTCGGCTCCTGATCCTCCCCGCCACCCACCGGACAATGTCTTTGTCCTCCCCGAAATCTTTCTCCACAGGCCTCCTTCCTGTGACAAGCTCAAGCAGCACAACTCCGAAGCTGTACACATCGCCCTTCTCCTCCACCTTCCATGTGTACGCGTACTCTTCAATCAAATTAAAAAGTTGTCATTAGCCCTCACTCAAATTAAAAGAGAAAAACTACAAAGGAGACATTCAGCCACTATTTATAACTAATTGTTTTCATTGCTGAAACTCATGGGGAGGTAAGAAAAGCTGACAGACATGGTCTATGGAAACAAAAATTCTGTCAACATGTCTTAAATAAAATTTTGATGAAAATAAGCATCAAAGCTCTTGAATATACTGTCAATAAGTACAATACATAGTTGATTAATATTGAACTAATCTTTTGTAAGAGATTCAAACCATACATTTCTCTTGAAATACTGCGACAGCAAAATCAGAAAATATGCCAGTTAAATTTAGGATAAAAAAAAAAAAA
>NW_018207957.1:0-731 GCF_001263595.1 Phalaenopsis equestris | reverse complement strand
ATTGTGTGGTGAAGAAGTATGTTCTTAAGCTTGATGTCTTCACAAATAAAATGACAACCCACCTCAATATGCTTACTCTTGACATCAAATACACGATTATGAGCTAATGCTATGGTTGATGCCCTGTCACTGTAAAGCTTGGTTGGTTACGGAGGTTGTCCAGTAAGTTCTTCCAACAGTCTTTGAATCCAGAGTATTTCAACTATTGTAGTTGAGTAGTCGGCCTTAACTGACGATTTCGACACTATGGTTGCTTATTTGCCTCTAAGGAAATTTAATGGTGCCTAGATAAACACAATAGCCAGTAATCGATTTATGATCATTGTTGTCACTTGCTCAGCCGAATTTTGCTTATACAGAGCGAACAAGTGACCAAATAGTGAAGGGTAAACTATAGGTTGAAGTTACCTTTGAGGTACCAAATCTACTATTTAAGTAACTGAAAATGGTGGGTTGTAGGTGCATGCATGTGCTGACTTAAGTGATCGACAATGAATGAAATATCGGGTCATGCTACAATTAAGTATTGCAATGCACTAATGAGTTCTCTATAGTTTTGAGGATTAGATAGAGCAATGGTAGAAATGATCTGCTTAAATGACTGTAGTGAAATAAGGGTTAAACAAGATTTATTTGCAACATGTTATACTTGTTTAAGAGATCAAAGAGGTATTTTGTTTGACGTAGAAAACAACCTATTTAAGTTTTTTCTATGTGCAGACAAAAAATTG
>NW_018207956.1:0-731 GCF_001263595.1 Phalaenopsis equestris | reverse complement strand
TTTTTTTTTTTTTTTAATTCCTATTGAAGAAGGGTTTAGCAAAAATAATGATTTTACCACATAATTATATGTTTAAAGGAGAATTTAGTAGTATTATGTTGATATCATTATAAATTAATATAAATAAACAATTTAAGATTCATTGCATAAAGGATGTTTGACTTGTACTCTTTTAACCCTTTTTTGTATAGATTGGGCATGGACGGTTCACAAGGCTTAGCTCATTTCTAGATGTTCAAACACATTTGGCCCAATAGATCTCTTTATTTTTTTTGCTACCATTTGCCTACTTTGTCTTTACTTCTTGTAGAAATATGTGTCAACTCACTTGATGTTCCAAGTCATAACTTATAGAATTAATTTGATTTATATATGATTTTGAAAGATACTCTTTATGTTATGTAATCAAAATTATATCTTTGTTTCTAATGGTGTTTGTTGGATAGACTTTTTTATTTGATATAATTACATTTGATATAATTACTTATACTTGAGTGCCTAGTTTTATAGAACTATTTTTCCCTCTATTAAATTCTTGTTTGTCTTGTGCATTTAAATTATAAAGTAAATGTTTCATTCTTCACGGCCTTTTTATATATTCATTCATCTTATATTGCAAATCTGTATACTTAAAATGTATTTTGAGAAACCCGTGTTATGAATCTCTGACTTGCGCAGATAACTGCCTACAAAATCAAATACAAAAAATCATAAAGCACGCATAGAAATGA
>NW_018207955.1:0-731 GCF_001263595.1 Phalaenopsis equestris | reverse complement strand
TTTTAAGCTCGAAATATAAACGAGCCGAACATGACTCGCTTGTGTTCGGCTCGAATTGACTCCTAAAGAAATAAATTAATTAATAAATAAATAAATAATATAAATACACTCAATATTTTGCCATGTTATTGCACGGCGGAATGATACCAATAATACCGTGAAATAACGACCCACGCTATTTGGGTGTTACTCGAGTGTTATTGGGGGTGTTACTCGGATGTTATCGGTGTTATTCCGTCGTCCCGAGTCTATCTCAAGCCAAACACGAACAAGAATATGTTATTCAAGTCTAATACGAACACATTATTCACGAGCCTTTTTGAACACCAATCATTTCGAACACAAGCCAAATTAGAACGTGTCGAACAGGAGTCAGAAGCTCAACTCGTTCAAGCTCGGCTCATTTACAGCTGTGGCCTCAAGGTGAAATTATAGTTTAAAATAGGTAACGTGCGCAGAAGAATAGTTAAATATGAGTGCTTTCCATTCTAACTAGTGCATATTTTATGTTTATCAATCTTTGTGCCATTGAATAGTATTGGAGTACTTAAATAACCTTTCTTCTAAATAATTAGGGCACACTCCCACATGAGTCAAATGATGAAAGATATTGAGTCTTCTTGAGATGCTGCACGAAGGAAAACAGAGAAACAGAAGAAACTGAAGAAAACAAGAAAGAAGAAAAGCTCAGAATACCAAGAGAAAGAAAACCAACTTTTTTATTTTCCCAA
>NW_018207954.1:0-731 GCF_001263595.1 Phalaenopsis equestris | reverse complement strand
AAAAAAAAAAACTTTATTTAAGGTTTTATATTCATGATGTAATGTCAAATTCATTAAATTTTGATCTTACCATGCATTAAATTAATTATGTTGATAGTTCCATGTTACTCAAATCTTAATATGGAACATGTATAATTATTTAAGTCTTGTTTACACCCAAAAAATGTATTATATATGTATGATCATTAAAGTGAGAAATTTGTAAAATTAAGAAAATATTATAATATGCACTTTTTTTTTCTTTGAAACTTCAAATGATTAATTATATTGACTTTAAAATTTTAAGTCTAGTATATTAACATTTTTATGAGCCAACAGTATGCAATATTTATGTTGTGAAATTCAACTTAAGCCTAATATAGGTTATAGCAACTCAAATATTCATATTAAGTCATAGATCATATGTTATATTTGAATTTTAATGAGTGCAAGGGATATGACACTTGTGAGACTTAGACCATATATTTATATTAAATCCCTAGAGAATTTAATGAACAAGAATTATGGATCTTATAGAATAAAGGTTAGCACTTATATCTATTCTCACGAAGTGGATCATTTATGGATAAGAGAATATTCTTATTGGTTAACATATAAAATTTAACTATACACTATGTATAGGGCCCAAATACACTTTTACTCTTTCTACATTATTCTGATTTATAAGAAGATTTTTGTTTCACTAAATCTGATACATTCACTTGTATCGTGGTGTACGTTTTATTTCCAAG
>NW_018207953.1:0-731 GCF_001263595.1 Phalaenopsis equestris | reverse complement strand
GTAGAAAGTAGTGTCTAGAGTTTTTCATCATGAAAGGTCTCCCTATTTATAGATATGAGTGCAATTACCTTTATGACATCTTCCTATACAAAGGAACTCAGAGCTACTAAAATAATTTACAAGATAAATTATACCATTGGGCTTTTCACTTATGTGGTGACCCCTCATTTGCTCGGTTTGCTTCCATTCGTTCGTCTCTTTGCCAGACGAACCACGTGATGACGGTATGTGGTTTTCGTGTCAGGCTTCACCTGTGTTCCTATTGCAGTTCATTGGTCCGCTTTTTCCCTATTGATGGATACCTTATGCTTGACCGGTCCCGTGGCTGTCCTTTTTTTCGGCCTTGGGATCGGTCGGCCTGTCATCTGGTCAGGCGACCAATTAGTATTTTGTAAAGGCCTTCGAGTTTTGAGTGTCGACTATCTGAATGATCTGATTTAGTTGCTCTGATGGACTCTGACACATCTTAACTACCTCGTTTGTCATGTTTCATATCCTTACGTGGAGATTCGTGCCGCCTTGATCTGATCATACATAAATATCTCCTTTCTTTTCTAACCTGAGTTTTTTTTTTGGTTAAATTCATTTTCATCATTAAAATTTTATTAAAAATTTTTCAAGTTAAGAAAATTAGGGGCATTAACTACATACCATCCAATTTTATTGCATTTATAAACCTCAAACCTATACTTTTCTCTTTTATACCACTCAAATCTTTCATATCATATAAA
>NW_018207952.1:0-731 GCF_001263595.1 Phalaenopsis equestris | reverse complement strand
CGAGTCAGACAAAGGGGAGGAAGTGGCCCACGCCGGCGCTGGGGATGATTAGAACGCCAGGGAGGCCGGCTTCCTCACCGTAGATTGGCTGATGCTTGCAGCCTTGGGTTTAAGGCCTGTATTGCATTTAAATTGTTGGTAAGATTTTAAGCCGGCATGAAACTTAAAACCACGTGATTTGGAAATACAAATATTAAAATAGTATACATTATAAGCATTACTATTATTATATATATTTATGTATGTATGTATACTTTTATGCAATATCCACAAAATTTTATTTTATATTTAAATTTCTAAAACAAATTAAAAAAAAATGTTTAAAAGTATAATTTTATAAGATATTTAATTAATATAAACATTTAAAAAATGTTTCATCTCATTAATTCTAATAGTATGTTCATTGTATTTTATATTTATGAAATGAAATTTATCCATCTTTATTCTAATTTTCACAAATTTTCAAAATATCCAATATTTAATGGATTGATTAATGATAATTACACTGAAATTATTACCAAATCAAGAGATTATTGCATTTGAGTGGTAGATTTTGGAAGAGAAATAAAACTCCTACTATGAAAGTTAAAATATAAATATTATGTATATCGCTCTGTCTGAATTATAAGAATTATTACTGTGCTAAAAGCCGCGGCCAAGTAGCGGCAATGGGTTAGGGGCTCGACTTCTCTCTGCTTAGGGGTGTAAACGAGCCGAACACGAGCTGAGCT
>NW_018207951.1:0-731 GCF_001263595.1 Phalaenopsis equestris | reverse complement strand
AAAAAAAATCAACCAAAAACTAGGGCAAATGTCCCCATAACCAAAATTAATCGAGGCAGCACATTTGACTATGATCACAAGGTAAGAGAATTTAAACCTTCGCTTTGCTCCTCAAGTCCGTACCAGATCCTCCAATCCTACAGCAACAAAAGAAATGAATGTATGCGAGAGAAAAGAAGAAGAAGAACCAACGACATGAGAAAGTCAAGAAGGTTTTTGAATTAGGGCTCAATTTTAATGTAGAAAAACAGAGGAAGTCAGAATAAGACGGAAATAAAAGCAGAAATCCACTTCAAGATATGAGGAGAATTGTAAGTGCTCATCCTTTACAGGTTCGAAATGCAAACCCTGATCTCAGTCGATCGAAGGAAATAGGCATTGCCCAACAAAGTTCCAAAACTTAAAAAAGTTCCAAAACTTTCTAGGTGTCGGCACTGAAAACTACATCAACCGATGATAGCTATCAAGCAGTGAAGAAGCGCACCATATATACTCTGCAATGATCTTCTCCGTCGAATCTGAGAGATTGAGGTTGATAAGATCAGTGAGGAGCGACATTGCACTGAAACAGAGAGCGAGAGAGGATGGAACAGTGAAGCAGGGAGGGAGCTTTTTTAAAGGGGTTTTAAGGGAAATTCAACTAATTCCGGGATATTGTTATTTAAGAAATCCTGCCAACCGGGCTAATAAGATATTTTATTTAATTTTATGAGATAATTTTTATAATTTAT
>NW_018207950.1:0-731 GCF_001263595.1 Phalaenopsis equestris | reverse complement strand
GTGATGCGAGCCCAAGCCATTCAAATTGAAATTAGACAAATAGGCATGTGAGAAAACACTACAATAAAAAAGAACCAACAACAACAGAGAATCTTCCAGAACATACAAAATGCAGAAATGTTCAGTTTCACAGTACCATTGATCATCCCATGGACGCTCCTGAGGCTTCTCATTAGAGATAAAAAATTAATGATGCAACAAAGTGTCTTATAGTCATCCCTCACACTCTCCATATCGAGGAACAAACTGCTTATCGAGTTAAGGTGATTCACCATCAGCTCGATAGTTTATTGTCGCTATACTGACAAGAACTCCTCACCTGATAATTCACATTTTACTTGATAGTTTAGTCTTGCTCTACCGAGAAGAACTCCTCACCAAAAATATAGGATTGACAGTCATACTAGATAAATTGATCGACAAAGCCAATCAAGCTCAACCAATTGGGCCAAAAATCAATCGAACAATAAACTTTTATATGTAACATACATAAAATTCAATAAGTAATTCTCCATCTTATAACATCTTCTTACCCTATTTTTAAAGCACACAATAATTTTATAATCCACACATATATTATAGAATCGTTTCAATTGAAGTAGATAACATAAATTTTTTTTTTAAATTTAAATTAAATAAATTGACCTGTCACATGTAATTTTTATTTATTTATTTATACATAAGATTGCCGTGCAAAATAATACTCTAAACTTTATTATATTTGTTTTACA
>NW_018207949.1:0-731 GCF_001263595.1 Phalaenopsis equestris | reverse complement strand
TTCTTTAATTCTACCAGTTGAGCTCTTCTCCCTCACAGTATGTCATCTTTCCTCATCCTTCGGCAAAGTGTTCGCCTAGTCCGGCCGGTTTTTAATTGCCAATTCCATTATCATCTCTCTCACTGCTTCAAATATCAAAAACGAATTCAGCGGTTTCAAAGGTTTTGGAGGAGTCGGTGGAATTAATGTCTTCGCAAATGAGTAACTCAACACACTTCTGCGAGTTGGGTCCAAAACAGAGCAAACAATGACTTCCGCTTCTGATTTCAATTCTGAATAGGAAGAGGTTATGAATGGGTGCGTTAATAAAATTTCTACAGTCCAGCGATTGGTTGGATCTTTCTGGAAACAACAACAAAAAAAATTCTTACCCTCCTCCGACATCTCCACGGGGATCTCCGACAGCTCGTCACTGAACGTAATTGAAAACAATAGATGCCAAATTCTGTAGTCAGAATCCTCGATGTTGCTCCAAGGTAGCCGGCCGGAAGCCATTTCCGACATCGAGCATCCTAAAGTCCAAATGTCCACCGCCGCATTGTTCATATTTCATGCAGCAGATTCGGGAACCAAGTACAACGGCGTTCCTCTAATGTATCCCTTGGTGGATTCCTCTGCTGCCCTCATCGCAACACCGAAGTCGGCTATCTTCGCTTCTCCATCGACGAATAAGATGTTATCGGGTTTGATGTCATGGTGGACATATCCCATGTTGTGGATGTGTCGAAGAC
>NW_018207948.1:0-731 GCF_001263595.1 Phalaenopsis equestris | reverse complement strand
TCCTAAGAAATGCTTAAAGTCCCAAGATCTTTGATCTCAAAAGCATAAGTCATTATTCTTTTGATTCTTTCAAGTTCCCCCACGTCATTGCCTATAAGAATAATATCATCCACATATACAATAAGTATGGTCATCATACCTTCTTAATTTGATTTCACAAACAAAATGTGATCAACCCAACACTGATAGTACCCCTTGGCATGAATGGTCTTGATGAATCTTTCAAACCATGCTCCTGAGAGATTGTTTCAACCCATACAATGATTTTTTTAGTTTGCACACCAACTGATTATTTGTGTTATTTTTTTAATCATGAAGGTATCTCTATATACAGCTCTTCATCAAGATTCTCATTTAAAAAAATATTTTTTAACATTTAACTGATGTAAAAGCTAATCTTGATTTATAGCGAATGACATTAATACTTTTATTTTGTTGATTTTCGCCACTGATGCAAATGTCTCTTAGTAGTCGATCCCATAGACTCGGTGAACCTTTTTGCTATAATTCTAGCATTGAACCTTTCTATACTCTCATCTGCTTTGTATTTAATAGTGAATGTCCATTTGAACCCTACAGTCATTTTCCCATAAAGCAGAGTTGGTATAACCCATGTACATTCTTTTCAAGGGCAAGAATCTCTTCTTCCACAGCATGTTTCAAAACAAGAATAAAAAAAACCTCTTGGATTTAACTTGTGACCCACACTATCCATTTTCTAAACAAAAAAA
>NW_018207947.1:0-731 GCF_001263595.1 Phalaenopsis equestris | reverse complement strand
TACCCCACTCATGGGTCAATTAAAATATCAGAGGTTAAATTATAATTTTAATTTTTTATTTTATTTTTAATGATTATTTTTACGGAAAAGAAAGGATTTCCAATGTTAAATCATTTATTTAATCAGAGTAAATTCTCTATCCTTAGAAAATTTATTGGAAGTTCACCTAGGTCGGGGGACCACTTGGAACAAATTTCACGATTTTTGTAGATAAATTTTAATTAATAAAATTATTTATTGAATTTAGTGATTAATTAAACAAAAAATACATTTTATTTTGAAAATTAATTTTATATTCTTGAGTGACCTATCTAACTTCAAGGAACTCAGAGAAATTTATTTTATATTTTTGTGATATTTATTTTATTTTTTACAGTTATTTTAATGGAAAATTCGAAAAAATACATTTTAAGCATTTAAAAATGCATAACTTTCTTTAGAAAATTAGAGAAAATATTTTAAAAAGCCTCAAGTGATTAGGAAATAATTTGTTAGATTTTGGTATATTTTTATATTTTTATGATTTTTAATTATTTTTGAATTAAAATTTAGCTAAAAACGAACTATTTGTTTTAACAACAATTTTCTTTTTCTAAGGTGCCCCTTGTCAAAAGGATCACTCCAAATCACTTTTCATAATTTTCTTATTTATATTTTATTTATTATACTTTTTAAGTGCCAAAGTCCCATTTTACTTGAAAAATAAGTTTTGATATGAAATACACTTAAAA
>NW_018207946.1:0-731 GCF_001263595.1 Phalaenopsis equestris | reverse complement strand
ACCATCGGGATCGGGACAACATTCCAATCGGCAATTGGCCCCGTAATGAATGAAAATAGGTCAAATAGCTTATAGAAAGGGATTAATCAACTTGTACTCTAGCTGGTATGACGAAGTTAAGGGACTCTCCTAAGAGAGGCTCGAACGTAGCCCATTCAGTTGGTGATTAATTAACCGTTCCTTGCTGTTGTTGTTTAGTTCACAGATCGGGGGTTGCGATCAAGGAAACACATCTGTACTTCTGACTTCCAGCGTAGTGAAACTCTAGTCAGCACGATGTTGCGAAGGGACGAAACAATAAAGAGGGCTATGATTTATTTGGGTTGTATAAAAGGGGCAAGGAAGACGGCTATGGGGTGCAAATCTGACTTCTTTCCTTTCCCTGCTGTTGAATGGGACTCCCCAAGCCTTCAGTGTGCAAATGCCTTTGCTTTGGTCTCTGCGGCACTTCGACTGAAGTGAATATATATTATTATATATAATATATAAGAAAGAATAAAAAAGGAAGACTCTATTAATGAGGTTTAAGCGAGATTTTGTCTAGATCGTCGGAGTCGGAGAAAGCAAGGTGCTAGAGGATAGTGAGAAACTCAGAATAAATGATCTTCTAACGGAAGAGGATTCCCCGGTATCAGACTCTACTAGAACATCATCCGATGAAGCTACATCGGTTACCAAAGCATCTTCTGACTGAGCAGCAGAAAGTGATTCGAAAACAGAACCCGATTCCG
>NW_018207945.1:0-731 GCF_001263595.1 Phalaenopsis equestris | reverse complement strand
TGTTCTACTAAGAACTTTTAGGTGATATACCAATAAATAAAGGATTTTAGGTGTTAGATACATAAAATAGGATGTTTTGAGTGGCATATATGTAAACCTTCCTAAAAAAATATTTATAAAGGCTTTTTTCCTTTTAGTTTCATAAGAGGGGTAGTTTAATAAAGTAAGGCCATAAGAGTATTAGGGCTTATCTATAAAAAACCCATGCCTCTGATGAATTGGAGATCTTTTGGTGAGCTTTATTTCAGGTTATCCTGGGTGTTTAGGCTAGATTCCCTTGTAACTGGCAGTGTGTTCACCAACATTCCAACATTAGGGATAAAAATGGGAGCAAGTCACCCAACAGAACATAGCTTATAATTGTTCCTTTATTTCCATCCATGGGGCGGTTTTTCTCTTGGGCTATTGATACATTTCCCACTTGAGGTAGTTTAAAAAGTGTTGGTTTTAGGTTTCAGTATTTGGAAAGCAGAGAGGTCAACTAGTAACATAAACTTTTCAATGTATATTTTTTCCAATTAGTTATAAGCTAAAATAGTCATGAATAAGTGTTTCCCACTTAACATTTATTTTTTAGAGGCACTCTTGTATCATTTATTTAGACAGTGTCAAATTTGAAATCAAAGCCTAGGATAGCATGTCACGGGAAAAACCAACCCAATTATAGCCAAGAACTAACAATGGTGGAATTGCATCTTAAATTTGTTTCAATCACATCAAATTGCTTCAAT
>NW_018207944.1:0-730 GCF_001263595.1 Phalaenopsis equestris | reverse complement strand
GATCTAAATAGAAAAGAGTGAAGTACTTGAATACCTTTCATAGGGATGATTCCAGTGGAGAAGAAGGCATGCCATAACTCTTTGGGATGCAATATTAGAGAAGGACTAGAGATGAATTGCATGTTAAAGGATACAAAAATAACGTGCCTATTGGAGGATACATAAATGAACTTCTTGTTAGAGGATATAAAGATGAAATGTCTGTTGGAGGATACAAAGGCTTAGGAGTGAAAGTGGGCATATCAAATTTCAACGGGAGAATGAATCCGAATTATTTCATAGCTTGGTTGCAGAACATAAAGAGGATTTTTGAATACAAGTAGGTTCCATATACTTAGAAAGTGAAACTGGTTGTTATCAAGCTGAAGAAGAGCACCTTGTTGTGGTGGGAGAACCTAAAGAGGAAGAGGACTATAGAAGGATGAAAAAGATTATTATTTGAGAGAAGATGAAGATAGAGTTGCAGTCACAATATCAACTCCCACACAACTGTGAGGATCTTTTCTTGTGGTTTTAATACCTGTAACAGAGGGAGCTATCAGTAGAGAATTGCACTATGAAGGTTAATGCAACTTAAGCTTAATATGATCTGATGGAACAAAAGGAGCTCGCAATAGTCAAGTACATGGGAGGTTTGAAGCCTACCATCATCAACGTGGTTCAACTAAAGTCTTATTGATTTTTGGGCAACATTCAAACCTTAGCATGGAAGATGGAGAAATAATAAGAA
>NW_018207943.1:0-730 GCF_001263595.1 Phalaenopsis equestris | reverse complement strand
GTGTATGTAGATGATGTGTTGGTTAAAATTAAATTTGTTGACCAACACATAATTGACTTAAAATATACATTTGAAATCCTCAGAAAATAAAACATGAGATTTAATCCCATCAAATGCACCTTCAAAGCATTTATAGAGAAATTTATTGGCTCTTTATTGACCCTAGAGGAAATAAAATCCAATCAAGTGAAACTACAAGCATTACTGAACATGTATTTTCCTCGGAATATAAAATAATTACAAAAGCTAGCCAGTTAGATTGCAAGACTGAGTCATTTCATCTCCAAATCGAGCAAAAAGTGTGCATTATTCTTCAAGACACTAAGAAAATAAAGAATTTTAAGTGTTCATAAGGGTGCATGCAAGCACATAAAATAATCTAGACAGAATATGAAGCTCTAATTGTCAGATAGTGCTTCACCTATGAGATGGGTTCCTGATTCCTCTTGGTGAAGTCAGACTCGTAGCTAGTGATGAATCAAATGAACAAAGAGTTTAAAGCTAGAGGCAAGCTGATGTGTAAGTAATTAACCAAAGCAAATAAAATAATCAAATGATTTGCAAAATTTAAAATAAATCACATTCCTAGAGAGCAAAATAAAGTAGTCAACCTTCTATCCAAATGCATTAGATTGGGTGAGGGGACTTCTCAAAGGTTGATCTAATCGACTACTGAAGAACCATAAATGATGGAAGTGGAGCTGGATGGATCCCTATATCCATTACATGG
>NW_018207942.1:0-730 GCF_001263595.1 Phalaenopsis equestris | reverse complement strand
CCATCTATTGTGGACGTTGTTACAACTTTGTTATGGAGAGGCAAGGGAATCCCCCAGGCAGTCTGAGATATGACAAGGTGGACCCCATTTTGTCTGTGATAAAGAGGATGATCAAGAGGATGGTAAGATGGATTATACTACCAGTAGATTGCATCCCAAATAGCTACATCATTAACATCTATGAAGATAGATATTGCATTCCTCCCCACATCGATCATCACGACTTTATCAGACCATTTTGTACAGTTTCTTTCATGAGCAAGAGCAACATCTTATTCATGAAATAGATAGACATTGTTAGACCTAGAGAGTAAAGAGGGTCAATTGAAATCCCACTACTACTTTGCAAAACACTGCATTCCTAGAATGTCGCACGATAGAGTTTCAGTTACATTGCAAAGAATGGACCACTCAAGATACCATATGAATTCCAGCTAGATCCAAAATTTGAAGAGTTATGCCCATATGAGCTGTGAGATTGTTGTACCTCTAAGTATATGTGGAAAGGCATTTGTCCTGAAGCGAGGCTTAGAAGGTTAGCTTTATCACAGATTTACTCCAGGCGATAGACACTTGTTACTTTAAGCATTATATCAGAGCAGAGAGGATATGATATATGATACTACAGTTTCCACCGATGTTTTTATGGGTCGTCAAATTAGAAATTATCGGTAGCTAAAAGGGATATCCCGATGCTAGATTTTAAAAGGTGTTTAATATATATATATAT
>NW_018207941.1:0-730 GCF_001263595.1 Phalaenopsis equestris | reverse complement strand
AATAATCAACAGCTGCGCCAAACAGACCCTAAAAGTGGCTGAAGGCTCGTATAATAGCCTTTGGCCATCTCCTTAATATATATATATATATATACTTGAATTCTTAGGTGCATGAGGGATGACCGAGGCTCATATAATAGCCTCCAACATTCCTTTTTAGGAATATATATTTACATTGAAACTCAAGTTAATTGAACTTTGTGGAAATCAAATTTGATTACTTGATATATATCTTTAATTTGCTTTTGTTGCTGCATGAAAGCTGGAACGATGTAATAATGATCATCAATAGCTCTCATGGTTCAAAATAATTGAAGCTAAATGATACTAAAGATATTGTTTTCAGAGAAGTTATATGATGGTGTGAGATAATTTAAATCTATTTATTTATTTATCTTTTTATAAAAGAATTATATCTCAAAATAAAAGCAATCTTTAGGATAGAGGCATATTCAAATCATGGGATAAGAGCCCACGCACACATTATTATAGAAGGAAACCCTATAATCGCCCATTTGAACGTTGATATTTTTGAAATCCAAAACACCCAATGAAATGTCACAACAAAAGAAAGCATCGAAAGCAGAAATAAAAATTTATAAATGTTGTTGCAAAAGAAATTCAACTTGCATAGATCCTTAGTATGAGATTTCAATGAATTTATGGATTTTGAGTTCATGCAACTTTCATTCTTATTTTTCTAAAGAACTGAAGATAAATTATGGCGAAA
>NW_018207940.1:0-730 GCF_001263595.1 Phalaenopsis equestris | reverse complement strand
AATAGACAAAGAGAATGAAGAGGAAAATAAAATAAGAGGCTATGAAAGATTAAATATTAGAGATTTTTATTGCTTAATTAGTAAAATATAGTGTTGAGTTCTTTGCTTTAATGCGACCCTTTGATCTTGTATATGTTAGGTTTTTGGGTGTTATTGATGAGACTAACTTTGAATCTACAAAATAAATATTTGACAATATTTTTAGGCACATGGACATAATGATCAGAATGAACATGTGTAGTTCCTCGAGCATGTGCTTGGATGGTCTTGTCGTTGGAGAAGTCGTTGCTCCAAGTTAGGCAAAATTCTTCTGAGACCTTGGGGAAGTTTCTTTGGGGTGGATGATTTTCTCTCTAAGCTACACGAGTGTCCTCTAAGCTTGAGCCTATGATTTGGGCTAGTGCCTTAATGTATGTGTATTGTTTCTCCAATTAAGTGCTCGGAAGGTCTTGTCAATTGGAGATATCGCTGCTCCTAGATGTGTGGGTTTCTTCTAAGCCCTTGGGCAATTGCCTTTGGGGGGATGAGTGTTTCTTTGGATTGCACCAATGTCCTTCGAGCTTGATCCTTTAATCTAAGTAAATGCTCTTCTGAGCATGGATCCTCCAAATTGGGCGGGTTTCGTGCCCTTTTGAGCTCGGATCATGCAAATTGGGCAAGTTCCTTTTCGAGCTTGGGTCGAGTGACTTTTGGTAGCCCTTTTATCAAGGATCCTAGCAATTTCACTTGT
>NW_018207939.1:0-730 GCF_001263595.1 Phalaenopsis equestris | reverse complement strand
ACCGCATGCATTTCTGCATGGGGTGTCCGTATGGAATAATTTTTCTTTTCTACGACAGCGAAGACAGATGGAAAGTGAGTGGTAGAAATGTTCTAACAAGAATTATTAGGTGGTATTATAGTAAATATAAAATTTTAGTTGTTAAATATGTAATATAGGATATTTTGAGTTGCATGATATGGATGACAAACATGTAGATAAATATGAATTGCATAGCATGTGTTCAAATTCCCCCAAAAAAATATCAAAATGATGAAACATGCGTGTTAGATACTCTTGGAATATTAAAAGATAATTTTGCAATTTTTGATTTGTAATTATGGACCCACTTTGCCGAAAAAGCAAAGGCTTGAGAAATGATGTTCGTCAATGCTCGCCACTAGAGAAAACGGGTGTGATTAAAGTTAGTATTGTGAGATAGATGAGTGACGTGATATGAATGAGAGGAATTTCACGTGGGAGTTAACTCTCCCTTAATTTCTTTAAAGTTCCTTGAAAGGCAATGCATAATACATCAAAATAATAACTATTAGAGATTCTACTTAAAGTTATCTATATAGAATTGCATTAGGTTTCATTTGATATATAATTTTGCTTATTTTCAAACAAATCAATTGGGGTTTGCTCCTATAGTTTTGTATAAGTTAGATGAACCTATCTATACAGTTCAATAGACATGTATTGTTCATTTATTTCATAAAAGATCAAACCCGATGCTAAATTTAAAGAT
>NW_018207938.1:0-730 GCF_001263595.1 Phalaenopsis equestris | reverse complement strand
TATCCCCCAATGAGTGGTAGCAAAGCGAAGTTTTTGAAGTCATTTGATTTGAGTGGGAGGAATGTCCGACGAAGGGATGTACAAGGTTGGGGAGTTCTATGGTTCAAACTTTTCGTTATGGAAAATGTAAATTGAGGATTTATTATATCAAAATAAACTAAATTTGCCACAAGATATAATCGCCAAGAAGCTAGAATCAATGATTTTGAAATAATGAAAAATTCTTGATTGAACAACCTTAGATTTGATCTAAATTTCACTTTCTCATTTGTTGCTTTCAACATTGTGAATGAGAAGACTAATGTTACTCTCATCACTGCAATAAAAAGAATGTATTAGAAGCTTACGACTGCAAGCAATGTCTTTCTGATAAGAAGTTATTTAGTATGAAGATGGTAAATTGTAGCTTATTGGTTGAATGCTTGAATAACTTCAACAATGGTGTTTTGTTGGTATTAAATTTGATGACGATGTTAGAGAACTAATACATTTCTTTCATTACATATAGTCAGGATGGACAAGTTGTTGTGGTAAGTAACTCTTCAGATAGCATAAAGTTAAATTTTAATGATATTATGGGATTATTGCTAAATGAAGTTCACACGAAGGCCAGCAGTGAAACTTCAACTTCTACTATGAATATTGAAAGTAAAGGAAAGAATCTCAATAGAAATATATGTAAAGAAAGATTTAAGTCTAGAAAAAGAAAGTTAAGGCCACTAAGAGAAAA
>NW_018207937.1:0-730 GCF_001263595.1 Phalaenopsis equestris | reverse complement strand
TTGTTTCTTTTTTGCCAGAAATCTTATCTTTCGAGCTTGCAAGTTGTGGAACTAAAAATTTCTTGTATCCGGAAATAATCCTTAGCTAAATGAGTAAAGTGTTCCAAGTTACAAAGCCAAAGATGAGAAAATGTGTTTGAATCTTTGAATTTACGTTGTATATTGCACTTATGATCTTCTATATGTTGCGCTGTTGATAAAGCATAGCCTTTTAGGTCCATGTGATGGTTATGGCTAAATAAAAGAAGAATCAATTTTTTTTGTTCTTCTTCAATTTCCATTTTTTATATTCATGCTAATGGTAAGAATGTTGAAAAATAATATCGTATCATTTCTTTTTTTTATTTTAAAGTTTTAGTTTGTAGGGTTTAGGGTTTTTTAACTACAAGTAAGATAAAAACGGTTAGAGTACAAATATAAAATGTATGCAAAAGAAAAAAGAACACAGACTTTTATGTTTCTACCTCAATTGGCCTACTTTCATCCTAATCCCCCCTTAGATTAGGATTCTACTATTGCTGGCAAATTCACTTGATCAGTTTAGTGGAAAATCTCACAATCATAATCTCTTTAATGGGTGATTGCTGCCCAACACACATTAATTACAAACAAATCCAATAATCCTTCCAAGACTTGGCAAATTAAATGTAGAATGAAATACATGGGAGGAAACTAAATTACTTTATTGCAATGTGTTGACTGTTAAAGAAAGATAGCATAATCATGTTCT
>NW_018207936.1:0-730 GCF_001263595.1 Phalaenopsis equestris | reverse complement strand
AAATTTAAACGAGCTAAACGCTATATTCTAAAGATCTTAATAATTACCTCTTTGCCCCACTCAGTTTTCTCTTCATAGCTGCAGCTGATAACATGAATGGCTTCCTTAATGAGCACGCTCTGATTCGTCCCTGCCGGCAAACCGCCGTCCTCCATCAACGTCGAGGCAATGAACACCGGCGACTGACCGAACCGCTTCTCGAAGCTCTTTTGAGACATGAGCGACGATTTCTCCAACTCATCATACCCTTCAAATCCTTCCTCTATCTCCTCCAGCTCGAAACCTCGCTTCATGTATCCCTTCCTGCTCCTTGGCGTGCCTTCAGCGGCCATGAATCCCTTCTTCTTCTTCTTCCTCCCAAAGATTCCCAAACCGCCAAAAGATGATTTTTTTTCTTCTTGTGGTAGGCCTAATTTCACGGCCTTGGAGTTGGTCGTCTTCTTCCTCGAGCCACCGCAGCAGCAGCAGCAGCACCAGGAGGGCCAGCAGTCGCAAGTCATCTTCGGCCTCTTTTCGCTCTTCGGTGGATCGTAGCCGTAGAGTGCCTGGCGGTTGAAGACGCATCCGGTGCCGACGTACACCGGACCTTGGATCCCATCCAGCCCCTTCATGTTAATCTGAATAGAGCAAAAGTGTTGAATTTCATTCCCAACTATTTGGAGAAAACTATACAATTTATAATTTTATTTCAAGTTACCACATTTACTTAAAACTTTTCTTAGCTAAAAAA
>NW_018207935.1:0-730 GCF_001263595.1 Phalaenopsis equestris | reverse complement strand
CAAGACATTCATCTGAAAGCTTCGAGAGGTCTTAGCCGAGCAAGCTAATGCTTGAGCCGTGTTGGCTAGTTCAAAATTACTTGTGAACAATATGCTTTTGTTAAATTTAATTTACATATTATTATTCTTGCTCAGCTCCTAATTTTCTTTTAATTTATATAAGATATTGGATTCAACCTGTACCTTTTTATACAATAAATGACAACAATGAAGACCAAACCATAATATAAATTTAATTATACATATATAAAGTATATTATTATATAAATACTTTATGTAACTTTTTTTTTTAATTTCGATCTAAAACATGATCAAACAAAGATTATTCATATTTGAATCGTTTATGATTTAAGATTAACAAATTTGTTAATATTCAATTCGCTTAAAGAATTATTCAAACACAAACTACTTAAAAAGTCGAACATGAGATGTTTGCAATCAAAAGGCTTTTTTGACGGCCCAAGATTCTATGAAACTTGATGAGGAGCCGTTCTGCAACGGTTGGTTGTGGCATATTGACCATCTAATTCTGCTGACATAGAGAGACCAAGAAGGATGATAATTCTTAAAGTTTCTAAAGCTGAGAAATATGACCATCAACTATTGCTTCACCTGA
This sequence comes from Phalaenopsis equestris, assembly GCF_001263595.1. Classification (NCBI taxonomy): domain Eukaryota; kingdom Viridiplantae; phylum Streptophyta; class Magnoliopsida; order Asparagales; family Orchidaceae; genus Phalaenopsis; species Phalaenopsis equestris. The sequence goes on along the minus strand of NW_018207935.1, from coordinate 114 downwards.
AGTTTGAAGATGTGAGAGCTGGAAGTGAACTGCTCACTGCTAATAACTTGTGGAATCACAGATCCATTTGAGGCAAATTCAACTTTATACATACATACATATATACATATATAT
>NW_018207934.1:0-730 GCF_001263595.1 Phalaenopsis equestris | reverse complement strand
TTAATGAGTCAATTTTGAGCCGAACATGAACAATAATCTTTAAATCGATTTGAACATGAACACACAATTCACGAGCCGATTTCAAACACATACAAGATGATTTCGACAAGCAATTTCGAATGAGCCGAACACAGACACGTTTACAACCTTAGTGATTGGTTACTATAATTTTACATCGATAATTATACTTGTTTTTATACAACACAAAGCATATACATGTGTTAGACACAAACAATGGTATTTTAACTATAATTTTTTGTAAGCAAGGGACTGTGACGGCGGATGCTCGACAATGACAGATGGAGACGACTGGTGGTGGTCAATGGTGCACGACAGATTGTGATCGATGGTGGTCGGTTGCTATGGAGACTAATGATTATTTGTCGTATATTTTCTCAGATCAAACTCTAGAATTTCACTTATTATTATTATTTTTTGTAAAGTAAAGAGAGGGGAACTATTTATAGCCTAGCCATTTGGGGAAGGACATTTTGGTCTTTTAACACATAACTTCCTAACCACATTATCACATAGTCCTTGCTGAGCCACCCATAATTATAGATATTTTTTAATGACTCAAATTATTTAATAACCTCATAATTTAGCAATCTTAGACTCATTGGTTTCCTCTTTTTGAGATGCTCGATTTTACTATAAATATGCTAAATTTGAAGTTCATTTGATTATTTAATTGATGATCCAAAAGCTTCTAATTGTGCTTCAATGGCTG
>NW_018207933.1:0-730 GCF_001263595.1 Phalaenopsis equestris | reverse complement strand
CCCATTTTGGTGATCAGAGATCACTCTGCACCATTTTGAACCTCTCGTGGTCAAGGGAAGTCACAGAGCCCTTCTATGTAGGCTGCTAGAAAATTAGAGTTTGGAACGCCCTACTTACGACGTGGTCCGGGGCGATTGTTGGTGACGAATCCACTCGTAAGTGGTCGGTAAAAATATACATTTTTGATGCTATAGGAAGATATTTCTGCCCTACTTGGTTCCCCCATTGCTTATGAAACGGAGAAACCCTCTGTCAAACGATCTATGCAAAAATCAGGGTTCTCGAGCCAAACCAGCCCCCAAAACCACCTTCAGGGCCTCCAAACTGAGCCCCTAGGAAAGTAGGCGTCATACTGGGTGCCCAGGCACACCTCAAAATGGTCATTTCTTGAGCCCCGAGAAAAGAGACCCCATCTTGCTAGTGCCTAAGCGCCAAAGGAGAGGCGCCTAGGCGCTAGTTCAATTTCAGGTAATGCTTTCGGGCATGATTTTCATTGGGAAATCCCCCCTAAGCAACTAAAATTCAGCATTTTTCTTGGTCCACGACGCGTTTCGCTTCGGGATGTAATAAAGTAGGGGTTAAACCCCTTTTGGGAGCTTCTAAGGATAGGTAACAAGGCCAGTTTTGGCAAAATATAGGGGAAAATTTGGGCTAGTCTTGGCTTATCACCCTTAGCTCCTCCAAAACTATCATCTTCAGCATTTTGAGTTAAAGTTAGGATGATTCTTC
>NW_018207932.1:0-730 GCF_001263595.1 Phalaenopsis equestris | reverse complement strand
ACTTGGTTTTATGCTTTTCATTTATAGAACAACATTCTGCGCCATACAGCAATGCAGGTCTCACCATTATCTTATAAAATTTTCATTTAAGCCTAAGCGGTACTTTCTATCACACAATCGAGATTTGTAAGAGAATTTTCTAAGATTGTTATATCATTATCCAGAATAACACAAAATAGTGAAATTTGAATGGATAAATTATTGCAAGGAAGAATTTTAAAAGTTGAAAACTTGTTTAATGATTGTCCCAAATTTGACAATTCTTTCAGAGTCAGAATAGTTTCAAATTTACAGCTATACATCTTTAAAGGGATTGGAATTTGCAGCATGGAAAAATCATTGTCTATACTTCTATAAAAGAAATTATCCTACATATGACTTGAAAAGATAGGATTAGAAAATTCACTTGCTAGAGATATTTTTGTTCAAATCTTAGAGTAAGTCAAGACATAGATTTAGAGAAGTAAATGATAGAGGGATATGACTTATTAAGATATAAAGGCAAGATTTATATTCTAGATGCGGATAGGTTGAGGAAAAAATTTCTAAAAAAGCATATTTATATAGTTATACTATCCATCCAAGGAGTAATAAAATATATTAGAAGCTTATGAAAATATTTTGGTGGCCAAGATTGAAAAGAAGTGAAGTAGAATTTGTGACTAAGTATTTCTACGTGTCAGATAGTTTTCCACTGCTCTCCATAAAAGAAGGTCATGAAAGGAATCCC
>NW_018207931.1:0-730 GCF_001263595.1 Phalaenopsis equestris | reverse complement strand
TGATCTGCTACGTTAAGGCTACGCTCTTGAGAAAGTGTTAGCTCTATAGTTATTTGTTATCACCAAGGAGAATTGAGCCTTCATAGATGCTATTGATGAAAAGATTGGGATGATCTTAACAAGGGAAGTTACATAGGTGACACTCAACCATGTTATCACATGTTTGGACCAGTACATGCAATGAGTATATCCTTCCACCATAGTTGTTCAGAAGAGAGGGGCTGATGAGTGTATCCATATTAAAAGAAAGAGTTAACCGAATATTGTAGTGTTTTGGTGTTGATGATGTGGTGGCGGTTTGTTGGTTGTAGTCCGTTGGTGGTGAATTTATTTTTTTGTGACATAGTGGTATGTGTGGTGGTGTGTGTGTGAAGATGGGAGCTGTGGTGTTGGTGTGTTGATTGTGTGGTGGTGGTGGTTTATTGGGTTAGTGTCGTAGTTAGTTGGTGGTGACGATGTGTGGGTGTTGATGATATGGTGGTGATGTGTTGGTATTGATGATATTGTGGTGGTGTTGTGTTGGTTGGTGATAGTTTTGGTGTGGTAGTGGTGATGTGTTAAGAGATTTCAGACATTTCTTTTCTGTTACCTTTTTGAGTCATGGTATTTTAAATTGGACTTTATATTTTTTCATCCACACATTTATTTTGCTTGTTTCTTTTCATGCTACTAGCCTTCAAGGTTAAGAAAAAAAAAGATCTTCTGCCCTGTGGGATATATAGGTAAAGCT
>NW_018207930.1:0-730 GCF_001263595.1 Phalaenopsis equestris | reverse complement strand
TATATCCGTGAAAGGGTTAGTGTAGCTCCAATGGCAAACAACAATAGAGAGAGCCGCTTTAGTTAGTTTTGTTACATTAAATGTCACGAACTGATCACCCTATTAGGACTGTAAATGATTTACATTTGACTTATGTAAAGAAAGATAAACGTAGGCCTAAAAAGACATATTTCATGCATAGGAATTGTGTGTGGTTTATAGGTAAAGATTAATGGTTGGGTGTTATATATCTAATACATATGAAGTATATGTATGACTGATATAACGTTGATCTGATTCATAAAGTAATTTTATGAGTCATTTGTTACATAGTGAAGCATGGACATATTTTTATTAGTGTTTTCTCAACAATCACATGTAACATTGCCTTTGCATCTTAATGTTGTCAAAATCTCAACCAATTTTATTACAACTAACTTTATTATTATTGTCATATTTAGAGGGTTGAGTTGTCAATCCATTTGAGTTCTCGACAAACCTAGCTTACTCCCTAGCTAGGCATAGTTATAGTCTTTAGTGTTTTATATATATTAGAAAGAACTTTGAAGAATTTCTCCTCTCTTTTTGGAGCACGTTCTCTTATTTGTAGTCGTCCTATTATGACTTATATAATGATACTCATGTTATCATCTAAAGATGAAATGGTATCATTGAAGACCTCAACATGTACACTATGTTTTACATCTATGCTATATGTAAAATTCATCGTCTTTGTACACATCTAAGATAA
>NW_018207929.1:0-730 GCF_001263595.1 Phalaenopsis equestris | reverse complement strand
CTTCTACTATATTATTTATGATTCTTTTATTTAATTTAATTTGCTGTTGATGAATCTTATATATGCACATAGTTATGATTTGTTCATCACCATATTGTATTATTGCTTAATCTGAATTTTCATCGGCGAAAAGAAACACTGCCTTGCATATTTCTAAAAATATTTATGTAATAACAGAAATGATGTATTTCTATTAATGCTCTTATGTTACAATTTTTTAGAGTTTCTTATAAATGTCAGATATGTTATTGCTCCAGAGAAGCAGTGGTGATTGTACTTGGTAGATATGATTATTTAAAAATTAGATATTATTATAAAATTAAGGTATAGAAATAACAAAGAAGCGAAAATTTTAGGGCAAATAGAAAGAAGCTTTTTTTCAGAAGGCACAGCTAAAAGTGAACAGAACTTGAAATATGTATTTTAACTTTTAGAAATTGATGGTAGTGTTATATTTTCAATGTGGGTGTTTAAGAGATTTGAATGTTGGGTGTACATATGAGAGTTTAGGTGTTAGATTTGTAAATACATAAAAAGTTTGTGCTTATGTATTTAAATGCTCTTAAAAATTATTGGATATGCACGCAATTTTCTAAACAAACACAGTTATTTGTCGCGGACAAAAAGTCTAACATCAATTAGGTGAAAACCGAAGAGCAGCATTAAGTCCGGGCTACCAACCTCTTTTAAGTTTTTTTTGAAGGTGATAAGTGTTATCAGAGCAAATTAA
>NW_018207928.1:0-730 GCF_001263595.1 Phalaenopsis equestris | reverse complement strand
TCTTCTTCTTCTTCTTCTCCAAAGAACCTTCAACTTCTCTTATCTTGTTGAATAATTTGTTAACCATGTTACCATCCATCAAATCAATCTTACAGTTTAGAATTTTCATTATCTCATAGGGAGTAAAAACTCTAACAAAAATAGACTTTAGCAAAAGAAGTTGTGAGCCCCTAACACCACCAAAGATCCACATTTATAAAGTGGAGCAAAAAATATAAACAATAATTACCACATCATCTATTGCCTATGAGACAACTAGTTATTCATTTCTTATTTAATATTTTATTTATCTTAATTTTTTGCAACACACTTGTAAAGAAAAAAGAGAATGAGAGAGCTAAGTATATATGACCAAATATCCAATGACTTGATCAAGGCCTTTGAAATTCCAAGGTTAATCCTGAATGATCTCAAGTCAGCTCCATCCAAGTACCAACTCAGCATAACTACGAATAATGATTATGCCACTTGCTAGTTGACATTAAACCCTCACTAGCTTGCAACTCAGCTAGCGCAAATTAATAGCTCACTTAACTACTTGTAGCTCAGCTTTGCATGCAGCTACAAAATATGTCTCAATTTCCTATATTTTTTTTATTCTTTATCATATAATCCTCTTAATTATATACTATGGTCAAAGCACCTCAAATTATAAATAAAAGGTAAAAATTTAAGAAAAAATAATGTGTTAATTTCAAGGATACAATAAGAATTTATACTAAGACCAATT
>NW_018207927.1:0-730 GCF_001263595.1 Phalaenopsis equestris | reverse complement strand
GTGGACAGCCCAGGACTTAAATACTGTTTTTCGACCCTATACCTAGCCGATGTGGGACTTTTTGTCTCTTCCATTAAAATGCATTTCACTTTTTAAAAATGAAAATGGTTGCATTTTTCATGTGACATGAAAGATTTGGATGTCATAAATGTAAAAAAAAAAAAGTAAAAGTTTATTGTTAGATATAAAAACAGTTAAATACATAGAAATGGAGTGAAAAGTATGTAAATGAAAATAAAAAATGTGACACCGGGCCCACCTGAGCTCAGCTAAGAAGATATTGAAGGCTGGCCGCGGCCTGCTGCCGGCCTCAGCGTAGGAAGATTTAGAAGATTTTAAGCATTAAATATGTGTTTTATCAAGTTAAAGAAGGGAAGGGAGCATGTGAATAGTTCTACTGGTTGGTTGCCATCTTAAACAAAGTTAGTATCTTGTTTGGTCAGATAAGGCAATTTTTTAATTCAATTATATGGTATTTGTATAATTAATTTAATTATGGGGATTGGAGATAAGATATTACTAATACTCATTTTTGTCATATTAGGTCATTTATTTTAAATATAGTAAAAATTATTATTATTTTTTATTTGGATAGCAAGTATATTTGCCACCATATAATCTAATTATATGATAGTTCTTTTGTCACATGTTTTAATAGTGGTTTTAAATTTAATATTATGAGTGTTCTTATTATTATTATTTTTTCTTCTCAGTGGTATTAAAGTTAATA
>NW_018207926.1:0-730 GCF_001263595.1 Phalaenopsis equestris | reverse complement strand
TATATATATATTACTTATGGATCTAGCTAATGTAAATACATATACTAATATGTATTCTCTTATTACTTTGTCTAGCTTACATGTACTGGACCAAGCTCTAGCTTTGTTTTTGTTATATTTCTTTTCTTATTACTTGGTATTGCCACATAATAGTTGGGTTTTAAATAATTTCTTCAACTAAATGGATCTGCCTTCTGCCACTTTGGTAAATAACTCATCTTTGAATAGCTGAGAATGTTAGCAAACAATGATTGACGGAAAATTGGACTTGGGTAGAAATACTTTTGAGCGAAAAGTCTTTCATTAAGTGAATTTGGTTGAGCTCTAATTGCTTTGTGCAAAAATCCATTATTTAAGAAAATTTTGTGGAGTGTTTATTCCTACGTTTTGATATTTTTTTTACTGTATCTCCTTGTAACTACATGTTCTCAATGAGCGCTGTAATTCTTGATAATACTTGGCTTAAAAATTCATTCTTGACAATTACAGAGTTGTTTCGTGATCTTGTTTGCTGCTTCTTATGGTGATACAATTGCATGGCAAATGTTATCTGCTTTTATTTGTCTATTGTTTTATGTAAATGACATCTAGAACAGTTTTTGTTGAATTTTACACCAGATTGGAATTTGATAACCCTGAGAGACCTGAATGCAACAATCTTCTATCAATTTATCAGCTTGTTACTGGTTGGACTAAAGAGGTTTGAATTCTGAGCACATTCATATTTCGT
>NW_018207925.1:0-730 GCF_001263595.1 Phalaenopsis equestris | reverse complement strand
TTTTTTCATCTTGCCAGTACTTGATGCATTGACGAAGGGGGGAGCCCACCATTCGATGCTTATGAAGTCAGGTTCTCCCCAAAATGCTTTGATTGGTGTCCTTGAGTCAACAAAATGAAACTTTTCTTTGATATGGAAATCATAAATTTTGAGCAGGATGGTTATGGAGCCTAGAGTTGGCTCATCTTTCTCATTGAATCCAAAAATAAATCCTTTTTTAGATGAGATTTTGCATGCATAAACATCAAGGTAAACAATCATTCTCAAATTCATTATATTGATTGATGCACCTGACTCAAAAAGAGCTCTAGACAATCAAATCATTCCACATTTTCAGAGATGTAAAGTGGTCAATCATGATAATCTATTTATAACAAGATGTGATCATTAGAGAAAGATAACTTAGGAACTTCATCAAAGTAATTAACTTCTCCATGTATAGAAATAGACGCAATTAAGCTACACAAATTTTAAGATTGAAGAAAAATTTAATAATTGATTCTCTCATCTCTTTGGATAAGACGGAAGCATTGTAAATATTGTTTTTAGCTAATAACTTTCTCAAATGAGATAATACTGTTGGTAGGGATTTTGGGTCGGTTGCATTGATTAAAAAAAATTAATTTAATGTACATATATAATTTTGAAAATAAATTTTAATTTGAAAAATAAGACTAAAAAGATCTCATACATTTTAATAATTAAGCAACTGAGCACAACAGTACAAGCA
>NW_018207924.1:0-730 GCF_001263595.1 Phalaenopsis equestris | reverse complement strand
AAGTGGATGGGTTGGATACGGGAATCATTTATCCTATTTCTAATCGTGCTTTGGTTAGTCTGATTCACTGTGTTCCTTTGAAAAGGGGAGTGACTGTAGCTGTTAATGAACGAAATGTAACAATTCCAAAAAGACAAGTCACTAGGTGGCAAATCTGTATTGATTATAGAAAATTGAATATTGTCACTAGGAAAGATCACTTTCCTCTACCTTTTTGGGACCAAATGTTGGATAGACTAGCTGGGCATCAATATTTTTGCTTTTAGGATGGATATTCAAGATGCCGCAAAATATCTATAGTTTATGAGGATAAAAAAAGATAACATTCTCAAGTCCTTATAGATCATTTACTTTTAGAAGAATGCTTTTTGGTTTATGCAATGCACCTGCAAATTATTAAAGGTGCATGATGTCAATTTTCTGTGATCTAATTGAAAAAGGAATTGCAATTTTCATTGACAAATTTTTTAGTTTTTGGAACCACCTTTAATTCATGTTTAAATCATTTAGCAGGAGTTCTAAAAAGCTATGAAGAAAATAAATTTTGCTCTTGATACACCAAAATAATGTGCACTTTATGTATTTATTCTATGCTTGAATTTGGTGATATTACACTTTAAAGAAGTTTATTTTCATGTTTTGTTGCAGGTTTATCGATTTTAGGCATTTGGAGCAGAAAGAAGCAAAAAAGAAGAAAATTTGGAGCGAAAATGGAGCTTTTCAACGAACT
>NW_018207923.1:0-730 GCF_001263595.1 Phalaenopsis equestris | reverse complement strand
ATATATATGCATCAATGCATAAAATTATTGAAGGAGTGGAACAAAAGGCAGATAGCAAAGACAACTTGTTTGGAATATCTTTTTATTTACATTGTCTTCAACCTTTTAGCTTGAATCATTGGAAGATGCATGCATACCAAATTTTGTTTTAATAAATCTTCCTATAGTATTTCCCATATAATGATTTCTGACAACTTGCTACATATTGGTTTGCATGTACACCAAGTACATATTATTAAGGTTTAGAAAAGCAATTAAAACAAAATTATATTGCAATTTTTATGAATATTTTAATTTTCTAATATTAAACTAAATCATTTGTTAATTTATTAATTATATAAAAAATGAAATTTGAAATTTATTTAATTAATGGGACAAACAATAACATCTTTTTTTTCTGATAATAGATACGTTATGTTATTTACTTTTAGGCGTATGTTTGGTGGCTGATTTGGCTGCAATTTTGGAGTCATTAAATGCACTTTTTTGGCGATGTTTTTGGGCTGATTTAGTTGCAGTTTTGGAGCTTTTAAATACACCATTTTGGCTACATTTTTGGGTTGATTTGGCAGCACTTTTGGACCTTTTAATGCACCTTTTTGGTGATGTTTTTGGGATGATATGTTTGTAGTTTTGAAGCCTTTAAATGCACCTTTTTGGTGATATTTTGGGCTGATTTGATTGTAGTTTTGGAGCATTTAAATGCACCTTGTTGAGGATGTTTTGCTAG
>NW_018207922.1:0-730 GCF_001263595.1 Phalaenopsis equestris | reverse complement strand
AGGTGCTCTGGCTGTAACTCGTCCGAGGTGGTGACCAACTCCAATGGTTCAACTGATGCTCTGACCTTAGCTTGACCTCGACGAGACATTTATCCTTATGCAACGCCTCTAGCCCATTTCTAGCAGCCACAAACTACCTTATGATTGTTGTCCAGACCACGCCATCCCCCTTTCGGCTGCTATCCAGCCCACGTCATCCTTCTTCCGGGTGCCCAACCTTCCAACTGTTGTCCAGACTACCTCCTGTTGCTGCCAAGCCACTGACACATGTTCCAGTTGTTGTCCAACCCTTTTAAAGACACTGATTCATACTTATCATCCAACCCACAAACCTCTTCCAGCAACTGGAACCCCTCTCTCATATAGCTGTCAGCCATCATCCAGGCCTCTTCCAGCAACTGCAACCCCTCTCCTACAGCTGCCAACCAGCATCCAAGCCCTTCCCTCCTGCCACCTCCCCTCAGTCAAACCCATCTTCCATCAACCGCCAACCCACCGCCCAACAACCTTTGTCCTCATTGTCACACACAGATATCTTTTATTGTTGATGTTGTTTGTCTTTGTTTGTCATTACTTCCCGGTTTTTAAGTGTCATGCATGTAATCTATTTGGAATTCAAAAATAATATTGTTTACGGTGTGGTTGGGTTACCTTCGGTATCAACAATACTTGTGTTTTTCATGCTTACATTGAGTGAGTGTAGAAATTATTATGTTACTCAAATCAGTCA
>NW_018207921.1:0-730 GCF_001263595.1 Phalaenopsis equestris | reverse complement strand
GTTCGAGTTTCTAAATGGTGTGGGTCCCGTCACTAATCCTCTAAGACAGTCGATACAAAAGTCTTGTGGTTAGATCCTAGACTCTAGAAGAAACAGTAAGACCTCAAAATGAGGTCAACAACCACATGTGGCAAATCTTAATAATAATTTTTTTCATGATAAATATGAGGCATCATAGTTGCTCTTTTTTTATAAGAAAAACCTATCTGGATGGATTGAACCTACAAAAAAAATCAATTAGCACTGCGTAAAACACAAAAATAAATAATATAAATGCATCTCTATCAGGCTCAATATAGATGTGCGTAGGTTCTAAATCTACTTGAAAGTCAAATTTGGACAGCCTAGCTTGACATGATAACGGTGATAACGATTCGTGAGGGTGACAATATATGGTGGCTAAGCTCATAGTAATATGTCTGAGAATGAGTCACAAAATATAATGATGGTTGACATGGGTAAATTAAAGTGGTGTATGAAAATTTGAAGAATTATAGCCTGGTGTACATGTTGGTCGAGTAGTGTGTGGTTGTGAAATCGACAAGGTTCTCATGGTGGTGAGGGTGATGTTGTTAGTCTTGTTCCAGCGACAAGAACAGGCAAAAGTCTTCTTTTTCCTCCTAAAGATCAACATGATTTATCTTCAAGGTACAACATCACCATCTTCGATGTTGTTTGTCGTTGTCGGATCGTCGCCGCCGCCTCCGCCGATTCCCTGGGTCTTGTCGGT
>NW_018207920.1:0-730 GCF_001263595.1 Phalaenopsis equestris | reverse complement strand
TTTGTAGAGATCCTCATTGTTAAGGCAATACCCTCATCTTCTTTGTGCGATACTCAACTACCCATCAAGGAGGTTATTGTGGATGAATTACAAAGGGTTGTTCTACAGCATGATCAACGAATTAGACTAGTAGAGAAGAAGATAGAGGAGTTGGTGACTGCTATGAATATGATTCAAAGGAATCCACAATCATTGCAGATGACACCCCAACAGGTAAGCAAGTCACAAATGGTTCACCTTAAAGATTAGAAAGAATTCAAATTTGTCAGGACGGTTGTTTCTACCACTGACGGATTTGTTGTTACCGCACATGTCATCCCTCCGTCGTTAGAAGGAAAAGAAGTTTTATATGACAAAAGTTTAGTTGAAGCTTTTGCCTCAATGACGTCAGTGTTTGAAGTTAGGTTAAGCTCAAAGTTTGCATCACTTGATAAAGCGGAAATAAGAAAACAAGATCGGACCTTTAAAGGGAATAAACAAGAATACCCGAGATTAGTCGATCGTTTAAAGAAGACTTATTCTTTTAAAGATGAGGCAGTGAAAAGGATATTCTACAATTTGATGAAAAATCCTGAATTCAAATTTCCTGAACCAAAGAGACCAGATGACATCGATAAGAGGGGACATCTGAGATATTGCCCATACCACAAATGCGTCGGACACACTATAGAGGAATTCTTCTCTTTCAAAAACTAGCTTGAGGAGAGCTTTAAGAATGGTAACATATCAA
>NW_018207919.1:0-729 GCF_001263595.1 Phalaenopsis equestris | reverse complement strand
AAAAAAAAAAAAAACTAACCTTTTGCTTTAATTGTTTCCATTCGCTGACTTCGACAGTACTTCTAGATGTGTCCAATTATGGACATCACAGATCATCCATTGAATTCTGTACTCACCGACCAGAGCACTCCAACCGACTGCTAAAGTGGGCAGTGAAGCTCAGTGAATTTAACATCACCTACATCCTTGGGACGCCAATTAGAGCCTAAGCTATCACAGACTTCCCGACTGACTTCTCCGTAATAGAGGGACATGACGAAGAGACTATCAATGATGGCATAACGTAGACTCTATACGTCAATGAGGCCTCTAAGCAAGCAACGACGAGACTGGGTCTGGTTCTGTGCAGCCCAACTGGAGAACACCTTTAGCAGTCAATCTCATTGGAATTCGACGTCACAAACAACCAGACAGAGTGCAATGCACTGATCATCAGACTTCGCTTGGCCTACAAAATAGGTATCTGGGATCTCCTTGTGAGGTCTGATTCTTTGCTGATTGTGAGTCAAGTTAATGGAAAATTCGAACCTAGAGATGAGATGATGGTTGGTGAATTTCTCATTAAAATATGTCAGCATATTAAGACTTTCTTTTTATTTTTTATTTTTAAGCAATGACATTAATAATATATTATTTTCTATTGATGCTCTCCATGTTCTGCCAATGGACCAGTCGCGTTTGAATTTTGATTTCATTTCACATCTAAATCAAAATAGGAAAGTGTAGCAC
>NW_018207918.1:0-729 GCF_001263595.1 Phalaenopsis equestris | reverse complement strand
AGATTATGATCAGCCTTTTCTTTTGGGATATGATGTTGGCCTAGCGACATTGATATTTTATATATTATAATTGGCTTATTTTTTGCTTTATTGCGGGCTTAAATGCTTGGAATGTATTCATTGTTTATTTCTGTGGTTTATCTAGGAATCACGAAAACTATATAGGGTCTTTAGGAATTAAAATTCTAAACTTCTTTATCAAATCCTAAATAAAATTTTCAAGATAATTAAAATTATGATAAAAATATTTAGTACTTTAAAACTTGTAATATTATATTCTTGCATGGCTTTGAGCTGGATACTAAATGGGTTGTATTACATGGGCACAACCCAAGTAATATAATAAAGTCTTCATAATATTTAAGGACCGCTATAGATCCTTACATTCATATTTACATATCCCAAGGAGAAGCCCCCTGTACTTCTCTAACCCGACTGGTCCATAATATATTTATACATAAGAGGTTATCTAATGCGCCTAGGGTGTTAGAAGACTCCTGACTGAGATGGGTGTAAGTCCATTTGTTGAGAGCGTTTACAACTTTGTAGTTGAACCTTCCTGTCCTCCGCTATTTTTTGAGTAGTCCTCGCCATTTTGGCATGTGTAGGTCCCACCACTTGGAGCTCCATCTCATAGTCTAGGATATGGTTTCTACTTTTTGACCTTAGGGATAGCGAGGTTCCCGTAGACGACACAATTCACATGTTGCTAGTCAGAGATCTCTGGAC
>NW_018207917.1:0-729 GCF_001263595.1 Phalaenopsis equestris | reverse complement strand
GTGCTTGTATGGTTGATACAGGATTTTGCATGTTTTTCTTTTATTAAATTTGCATGACACTACTTCTATATTTTTTTGTTGTGATTTCTTAAATTTATTGAAGATTTCTTCATTTTCCTGTGTGAATCATGATGAGCTGTTTTCTTCATTTTCCTGCTCATTACCTTTCTTTCTTTCCAAAAATTTCAGGTATTGATTACTTGTCCATTGCTGCATATGATGATCTGATCCCATCTCATCTGGTTTTACTCAAGAACAGGGTATGATTTCAGTTTTACATTTATGCCTTGCGTAATTTTTAAATTTCAGTATGCCTCAGAAAATTTCATCAACAGTCCAGTTTTTAAACAATTTATTATTCTTCGCCAACAATTTTATTTGTTTATTTATTTATTTACTCAGGATATTATCATCGTTGAGGGCTTAAAGTTAGAACATGTTAAGCCTGGTATCTACGATTTGCATTGCCTGCCTCTGAGGTTGCGTGGCGCAGAGGGCTCCCCTATCAGGTGCATTCTAATCAAATCATAACCTGCTTTCTGTAAATATGCTTTTGAATAAAATGGGAATAAAAGATATATATATATACATATAAATTTCTAATACATTTCTGTATGGTTTTTGAATGATCATTATATTTTATATCATTTGGATGACATTAGCTGTAGACTGATTATTGGAGGGTAGGATTTGTAATTATTATTTTTTATTTTTATTATTTCTGTTGAG
>NW_018207916.1:0-729 GCF_001263595.1 Phalaenopsis equestris | reverse complement strand
TCCATGGAAATATGGAAGTCTTTTGGTGATCATTTTTATAAGTTTTTCCCTTATGTATGGAGGGATTCAACTCACTATTATGACACTTGGAATGGATTAGAGAAAACACACCACCTCATAGAGATTTTTCCCTATATTGTGATGTGGTTTATTTGGATGACAAGGAATACTGCTAAGCATAAGGATGGTTCTATATCTACTATCTCTATAATTTCTAAGGTTTTAGCCTATACTCATAAAATTAAAAATCAGTGCAAATATAAGGATTTCTTTTTTCATGGAACTTCTTTTCCCTAACTGGGTTTTCCTGAGTTGGTAAATTGGAGTCCCTCCCTTCCTAATTGGGTTAAAGAAAATATTGATGGTAGTTGGATGGGAGATGTGGCTGGAGTTGGAGGTATATTTAGAGAAAATAAAGTAAAATGCCTTGTTATTTTACTTCACCTGTAGTGGCAATTTATCCTTTGAAAGTAGAACATTGGGAGATTTTCTTTCCTATTGTTTTTACAGGCATGGCTAGCTGGTATTTTTTATAGGTGGAGACTAATTCTCTCTTACTACTTCAATATATTCTGAAGAAATAGGAACCCCTTTGAAGCATTGTTCTTCTTTTAAAAAGCATTTGGGATCATGTGGAAAAAATACGGCTAACTCTGGATTGGTCTTTCATTTATAGGGAGGGTAATAAGCCAACACATTTTCTTTCAAAAAAGGGTATTACAAGCATTG
>NW_018207915.1:0-729 GCF_001263595.1 Phalaenopsis equestris | reverse complement strand
GTACTCATGAGCTAGCTTGAGCTTGGCTTGATAGATTACTCTCATGAACTAAGATGCTAAGCTTGTGCTAACCCCAATTTGACTCATTAGTTTGAGGGATAGTTCGTTTAAAAAATATTAATAGAAATCATACTCACACTATACTAAACTTTAATACATTAAGTATAAAGTCTTAAAATATTTAAAATTTATATATTGCTTTTGACTATCAGTTGATTCTTTATTAGTTTTCTTATAGTTTCTCATTCTTTCTATTATTTTATTATAACAATTGTTTGAATGATAATTATTTCAGGACATTTACATATCATCAGTACAATTCTTATGAATTTACATATCTAGTACACAAACTATAATATGTACATGCACAAATCTTTAATATCTCATAGAAAATACCACAATCACTTACTTTTATAAGTTAAATATATATTTTTGTGCGTAGATTTATCATTACAAAATGTTATAAATGTAAATATAAATTTAAGGTCATGGAGATGTAAAGATCAAAGAGTCATGTGTTATGTATTTAAATTTCCCATTATTTTTCTTTGGGGCATTTACATAACTCACGCCTTAACTTCCATATTATGCATATATAATGCTAAACTCTTTAATATCACATAAAAAATAGCACTACTATTATTTTTCAAATATGAAATACACATTTAACCAAAGTGTTATATATGTAAATATAAAAGTTTAGGTTTGAGATATGTAAATACATAAGAA
>NW_018207914.1:0-729 GCF_001263595.1 Phalaenopsis equestris | reverse complement strand
TTTTAGTTGGTGTTTTTTTTTCCCCTTAATTATCATATACGTTTATAAAGCCCATTTTCTTGTCTGAGAGTAGTTTCTAACTTGCCTTAAATTTGTTCCGCATATAGCTATCTTCTTGCTTGTTTAATGAAATTATTCGCCAATCTTTAAACCTCAAGTTGATTTTTCTTTCAGATTCTGGTGAACGGTCATGCCTATACCATCGAAGGCGATGTTTACTTCTCAGTCGACACTTTCCCAGGCTATTATTGTCTATCCGGACGAAAATCGGACGATAATCGTGCTGGTGGAGGCGGTCGTGTTGCCGTTGATAAAAGGAAACGCAACCCGGCTGATTTTGCATTATGGAAGGTATATCGTTTGTCCCCTTCAGCTCTTCTCATTCTCTCGTGCATGTTGAATGGTTCTCACTGCTCGACCTTTTGTTTTGCGTGGTAGGCTTCAAAACCCGGTGAGCCAAGCTGGGACAGTCCTTGGGGTCCAGGAAGACCCGGATGGCATATTGAATGCAGTGCCATGAGTGCGTACCATTTAAGCCCTCGTTTTGATATTCACGGTGGAGGAAAGGACTTGATGTTCCCTCATCACGAGAATGAAATTGCCCAAAGCCGTTCCGCTTGCTCGCAAAGCCACGTGAACTATTGGATGCATAACGGCTTCGTGAATAGGGATAATCAAAAGATGTCTAAATCGGATAATAATTTTTTTACGATTCGTGATGTGAGAATT
>NW_018207913.1:0-729 GCF_001263595.1 Phalaenopsis equestris | reverse complement strand
TTCGTATGCATTTACATATCTAACACCTAAACTTTGAGTTTTACATATATACCGCTCTAATGTTTCATATCACATCAAATATACCACCATTTTAGTTAAGGTGGTATGTATGTAATAATTGAAGTTTAGGTGTGAGATACATAAATACATTAAATGTTTTTTAACTTGTATTAAATGAATTATTATGGTCAAGTTTGAGTTAGTTGTGTTCACACTAAGAGAATTTAAGTGATTACCTAGTGATAATTAGGTCATTGATCACTTATTTTTTCATTGGTAATCCTATTTACTAGCTGAATTATGGTGAAAATTTGTACAAAAAATTCTATTAGAACGATATTTCAGAATGAAAATTTTTGTCACTAAATAATATCAGATGATTATGGGCGACACAATCAGCCCTAGAATTTTAGGGACTGATAAACTCCACCGTTGAATTTACGGTGACTAACATGTGATTAGTTGGCCATAAATTTAGCGTCAAAATTTATTAGCCACTATGTTTTATCGACTGAAAACTTTGTTGCTAATTACCCAAAAAAATTGTAGCAAGGAAATAAAATAAATTAGGGTCCCTAACAATAAAATCTTATGCAATTGCAATCACAAATTAAAAGTACTAGCATCCGTATTCATAACATCTCATTATAGCATAAAAAAACCAAATATATAACGAGATTGAATGATAGCATTTAAGTATAATAGCAAATATCAATAAATCATCAAGTA
>NW_018207912.1:0-729 GCF_001263595.1 Phalaenopsis equestris | reverse complement strand
TCTGTTTTCTATTCTCATTTGCCCTTTTTCTTCTACTCCAAGTTTCTTCATATCTTAAGGTCATTCGTGTGACTTAAGAGAATACGTTATCGGAAGAATATAACAATAAAATACATAAATAGAGCGGTGACTCCTCCCTGAGAATGAAACCAACAAATCAACGACATGGCGACAATCACAGAGAATTGGCGGTGGCGGTGACGAACCGATGGAGACAGTGTGGACCAAATGACAATAGCTAGGAGCAAGAGGTGAGGACATCCTCAACCTTCACGGTGGTGAGAACCTCAAAACCCTTCCCGTTTTCTTTCCTAGTTGGCCTTAGGTTAGCTTAAGATTTTTTGTAGTGGGTTTGGCCATCGAAATGAGGTGAGTGTGGCTAATCAACGTTATTAAACATAATCATGCTCCCTTTTGCCAGCCTTTGGTTTCCTAGAGCAAGCCCTAGGTTAGAAAGCCTTTGTCAAACACTCTTAGTAAGTCTGAGCTCCCCTCTGTGAGTCTTAGATCTCGACCTAAAGGGTTGGAATCCCAATTTCCCACAGCTTTGGTGCTCCAAACCTACCTTGGATGGGCTGGAGAGTTCAATCTCAAAATATGAGAAAGGCTTTGTGGCTAGTCCATCTTATGAAATCACAAGAGTTCGTGGAATGAAAAAAGCTTTATAGCTAGTATACTCTACAATTGATGAAGGACTTCCTGTTGACCTCACTTTTGGTTGAGGTCTAG
>NW_018207911.1:0-729 GCF_001263595.1 Phalaenopsis equestris | reverse complement strand
CTCTTTGTTGAAAAATGATGTGGGTTTATTACCCAACTAAATTTCTTTTCAACATAGGTCACAAATATCATTTTTATTATTTTTTTAAACATAGGTCAAAAAATATCATTTGACATAGTGCACCTCTCTCCCAACAATCATTTTTACAAATATCATTTGACACAGTGCACCTCACTCCCAACAATCATCCACCACAATAAAAGCACCATAATATGCTTTGTGTAAATAGAGGAGTAATTTTTTGATCACGAAAGTCTGAACATTGAATTCACAAAAGGTTGCAAGCCTTAAATCACGCTCCAAATATCAATCAACACAACAAAAGCACCATAACATGAAACACTGAAATACAATTGTAGACTTGAAAATAGTATGTACGAATCTCGAGACAATTCAACGGTCTAAGATAGGGATTAGAATGCCCTTTGCTTTTCTCTTTAAAGCAAGGTTAAATTTATAATTTTTATATGTTTTGCCCTTCCTATCTTCTATAAATAAAAGAATCTTATGATGTATGAGGGACTTTTGGATCCCTCACTTGTGACATATTTCTTTTATGGAAAAAAATGGGACCACGAGCCCGAGAACACCCCATTTTCCCCGTCGGGGGAAGCCTTCCTCTTTCTCTCCCTTTCTTAATCTTCTTTTCTTGATCCAATGTTTTATTCCTTGGGCACGGTCTACCAAATAGATTTGGATTTAATATGTTAAAAGGTGTGTCGATCGTAG
>NW_018207910.1:0-729 GCF_001263595.1 Phalaenopsis equestris | reverse complement strand
ATCAAGGAATTTTTTATGACTTATCTCTTAATTATTGATTCAATTTGTCATTTTATTATAGTACCAAATTGAATTGATATAGTTCTCTCTTTCATAATAATCAAGCTCAAGCTCGAGCACGACTCGTTCACGATCTTAACCCCGCTTCCACAGTAACATGATCATCGAGGCCTATCACCACCCCCCTTCCTATTTTGCACCGTCGAATTGCTTCCACAACAACAAGGTCAAACCCGGTACCTCTCAAACCACGCAGCCCTACTTCTGTGGTTCCTGTGTTTCACACCCCAACCCTATCGCTGCCCCTCACACCAGGCAACCCATTAGCCCTGCCACCGCCCCTAGCACAAGTAACCCCGCCGCTGCCCCTAACACCAGTAGCCTAGCTTTCGCACCATCACAACCGCAACCCCATTGCCGCTCACACTAACTTGTTTGCTTCCCCAATATCTTTTGCACTAGGAAACACAAGCCTGCACATTATTTCGTACCGACAAGCCTACAATCTACTTCCCACAAGCACGCACAGTGCGACCATAGCTCCACACACACTTCTACTCGCTGCACGACAATAGCTTCCAAGCAAGTTATAGCACAAGCCCTCCTATGCAAGATACATTACTTAGCTTGTGACAGTGTCCTATTCACCCCATGCTTCTGCCTCTCATGCTCATGATAAAACCTTACAAATTGTAAGTTTTTTTAATTATTATATATTTCATTTATATA
>NW_018207909.1:0-729 GCF_001263595.1 Phalaenopsis equestris | reverse complement strand
GGTTGCTTTTTGAAAATGCCACGCTTCCATTTATTTCGTGCGTTCGACCTGCTTATCCCAAAAAGCTGTCATGATTTTTTGATAAACGCCGTCCTCCTGTTTGCTTCGTGCGTTCGACCTGCTTATCCCAAAAAATGTCAAAATTTATGCATATAGTTGCTTAAATGATGGATGTATGTTATTCAAAGTTCAAATTTGATTTTTGTCCATTGGATCACCAATACACACATTATTTTAGTAACCATATCCAAAACAAGAATAGTTAGATTTATAAAAATAAGAATTCACTCATAATTTTAAATAAATTTTACTCATGAACTAAAATAATACTTATAATCAATCATATAATTTCAAATTAATTTCACCTAAATAATCACTTTCAAATCTCATAACATTAAAATTATAGAACTTTATTTATAAATGTACTTCATTTATTACACTTTTTCATATATATTTTTCTCTTCACTCTTTCTTCCTTATTCACTTTTGTTCAATTCTCTATTACAAATTCCACCAACTTGGACTTTTAGCACTAAAAATGTAAACCTTATATTAAATTTCTTTTTTCATTAATTTATTTTCTCACATTAAATATTTTTGTAGCATCGAGTAACACAAGTTTGTAATTATAATATAATTCTAAAAGTTATTTTTTTTAATATTATGTATATGTTTTTTAAAAAAAATATTAATGTTATGCTTAGAACATGAGGAATAGAAATGATTATT
>NW_018207908.1:0-729 GCF_001263595.1 Phalaenopsis equestris | reverse complement strand
CCTTTTTTTGAGCTATCTAATCCTATTGATCAAATATTTGCACAGGAATATCTAACAACAAACTACAACATATATTATCCTTTTTCATAACATTTCTGACTATCAAAGTGCTTTGTGACTTGACTTCCAATTCAGTCAACACCAATATATGTAGCAAACTGATATGGTACACCACACATATTGAGTGTTTATTTATTTTTCTCACCTTTATAAGGACTAACCCCACTTACTTGGACATAACTCTAAACCAGAATTGTGCCTTTCTTAGACCTCACTAGTGTAAGCCCAAACTCCCAACCCTTGGTTAAGTGGGTTTAGAGTTTTGACCATGTGAGGAACCCAAATTGACCACAATGGGCAAGACATGTCCTAGATCACCAAAATAAACCCAGAACCCTAGGGACTTACCTATGGAACCTAGGAACCGCTTTGACCATAAAATCTACCAAAGGAGAGAGGCATACCTAAATTGATCTCTAGCCTCACCAAAAGGTCTCCCTAACTCTACCAAACCCTAACAATCACCTTAAACCTTAATGTGGCCATTTGACACCAAAATTTGATGGCATCTTGGGATGTTGAAGATCAATTGGGCCTTCCTCAATTTTGGCCAAATTTAGACTTATTTTCCACATCCCCATCAAATTGAGCCTCACCCAACATGGTAATGACACCACATCGTGTGGTAAATGGGGTCAACCCCCATAATTCACTTAATTAATTAATTAA
>NW_018207907.1:0-729 GCF_001263595.1 Phalaenopsis equestris | reverse complement strand
ATGAGTGATTTTCTTGATGGGATAATATTTTATAGTATTTAATTAACCTAATGATATCAAAATCAAGTGATATTAGACTCATTGTATTTGTCTCATCTAAACGCTCAATCTGATTATTAGCTTGTTAGATTTGGAGATCATTTAGCTCATCAAAGGATGCTTCAAAGATTCTCTTCATGCTTTCACTGCATGATATGTGCTCGCTTGGGTTCATATAAGATAACTATTTTTGTCATTTAGTTTGTCCCAGTAAGACACTTCATTTGATTATAAATTGCAATATAAGCATTTCCAAATTTGATTTTGAAATCTTTCAGTCCAAATATACGTCAAGTTTTATTTGGATCAAAATGATTTTCTAAGAATGTATCAAACATCATAAGAAAATTCATATAAATCGCCAACAGTAGCCATGCTGATCTTAATCATGTTTAGGCTTTAGCTAACCACAATGCTTTTGTAGACCGTTTGATGTCAGCTTTGCTCATCATCTGGAATTTAAATTTATTCATGCTTAATATATGGATAGATCACCTTTCAGATTACATACAAAAATAAAATTCAATTTACACTCTATAAAATTATGTTATTAAAAAATGAACACATTTTCATCATATTTGCATTAATTAAAATAGGAAATATAATTCCAAACATTTTCAAACGACTGTATCGAAGCAAATTATTTGACCAAAATAGTTTTGGCTACCTAATACAGATTATATATATATA
>NW_018207906.1:0-729 GCF_001263595.1 Phalaenopsis equestris | reverse complement strand
AAAGAAGCAATTTGCATGTTCTCATTGGAATTTTGATCAATATGTCTTCGTGTTTGTTACAGATGTCATGTTTTTATTTATAAGATCAAAATATAACCTCTATTATAGCACCCAAATATCCTATAAATATGAGCTCAAACTGCATTTAGGGAGATGATAAATAGTACTATAGAAAGTGTGAAGAAATAAAATCTTTAAAAAATTTTGGTCCTATAAATAGGGATATCGTTGTCAATAGATTTGGATTCGACAATTAATATCTCTGATAGTTTTGATGAATAATTGACTACTATTAACAATCTGAATAAAAATTATACATAATATAATTGGATATTTTGTAAAATATGGGAAATATTAGTCATATAATTAAAAGTACCAAAATTCACAAGCCAAGATGAAGAGGATAGTGTATTTTCCCTTGGCGACCTAAGGTTGATAGAGCTGTAATTAATACATATCATTTGTTAAACTAGTTCAAGAGTAAAGCTCAAGTTTGTCCATATTTGCTAAACCTATAAACTAACCACTAATTGTTATTAGTTTAGAATTTGGTGCCAAATTTCTGGATGTCTAATAATCCTTAATCATGTGCCCTTGCTCCTCACAACAATTGCAGAATTTCTCTTTATCATAGGCAACATCATGTCTGCAACCATTACACATGAAGCATTGTATCTGTATATGTTACCTGGGTGCTTCCTACTTGATGTTATTGAAAAAAGGTTTGTG
>NW_018207905.1:0-729 GCF_001263595.1 Phalaenopsis equestris | reverse complement strand
AAAATTGATGTATTTGAAATTCTTAAGAAGTGGGAGCCTATGGTAAAAAATGAGATAGACTTGAAGTTGAAGTATCTCAGGTCACATAATGGGGGCAAGTATCGTGACCATAAGTTAAGGAATTTTGTGCTACAGAGGGGATTAGGCAGGAGTTCACTATCCGAAGAACACCGCAGTACAATGGTGTGGTTAAGCGCATGACCAGAATAATCACAGAATGTGCTAGGAGCATGAGGCTGCATACAGGCTTACCAAACAGTTTTGGATTGAATCGATAAATGATGCAGTTTACCTAATTAATAGTGGTCCATCGATATACTTGGAGGAAGGCTCACCTGTAGACGTCTGGAGTGACAAAAACGATAAATCTATCTCATTTAAGATTATTTGGGTGTTTTGTATATGTGTATGTTGATGCAGGTTCCAGAAGCAAGCTTGACTCAAACTTTGTCAAATGCGGCTTCATGGGATATGACTTAGATAAGTTTGGGTACAAATTATGGGATATAAAATGACAAGATAAAAGGACATTGTCATAAATCAGAACAAAATTTCATCAGGAATAGGGATGTCACTTTCAATGAAATGGTGATATGAAAGGGCATGATCATAAATAAGGACAACCTGTTGGCTACTTATAAAGAGTCCAAGTATGCTGAGACAAAAGACAATGGTGATTAGAAAGGTGGAGAAAGAAAGAGTGCTCAACTAAAGGGAGCAATGAAAGTT
>NW_018207904.1:0-729 GCF_001263595.1 Phalaenopsis equestris | reverse complement strand
ATTTTTCAGTTGATGTATTATGTTTATTTGTGAGTGCAGTGAAAAAATGACCTAAGAAAATCTAGTAGTATATAAAATAAAGCTATTTTATAATTTTTAAAATTATTTTAAAGCATTTATTAAGAAATTAATTAACCTCTTAAAAGGTTTTTAGAGAAGATTACCTAAGGTTATTTATTATTGTAATTTAGAGATATTTGAGATAAACCCATTTAATTTGATTATTTGGCACAGTGTTTTATATATTAGTAACCAAGTAAAGTCAAATTATGAATAACAAACATCTAATTCAGCATGTCATTTCATAAAAGTTTCATTGATTAAAGTCAACATTTTTTTTATAATATACTAAGAAATTTTATTCATAATTATAATAAAATATAAAAAACATGCACTTCATTTTGAATACCAGTTGACATAAAGTAAGACTTTATATATATATTAAAGAAGAAACAAAAGCTTCTGAGATAGAAATGAAAAATAAAATAAGGAAAGCTTAAAATTGATTTGTTGGATGAGTTTGATAATTTTATTGATTTGTGAGTTTATAAATCTGTTCTTATGTTATAGACTTTCAACATGTTGAATCCTAAATTGTGTTCTTGAAAGACGCGCAGAGAGTTAGAGCTGAGAGGAGAAAAGTGGAAAAAACAGAGAATTTGAGGATCTCAAAGTGAAAGAATCCAAAAGTACATTTATTGATGTCATGACCTCATATTTATAGGGGTC
>NW_018207903.1:0-729 GCF_001263595.1 Phalaenopsis equestris | reverse complement strand
AATATTTTTGCTATTCTGATATGTGGTGGGGGCAGAGGATCCTTTGGTCTAAGTAATAAGAAATAAAATTAAAAATCTATATATTGAGGCTTATTTAAGGAAATTGTTAATATTAATGGAGATTAAGAAAAAAATCAAAAGATTAAACTTTAAAAATCTTTGTTAAGAACACAGAAGCTTAAAAGGTTAGTGAAAGTAGCCGTTAATGTCAATATTTTCAAAGAGTTCAAACACTAATTTTTTTATCTTTACAACTAAATTATGATTTTTATGCAACAACACTCGAATCTTTCACGACAAAAATACTACTATCACTAATTTTTAAAAATTGTAACACATTTTTTTTTATGTATAGAAACAATTGCATAAATGTAAATATAAATAATTTACATACTAGATATGTAAATACATAGGAATTGTGTGGCTTGCATGTAATTTTCATTAAATAAATGCAATGTGAAATAGATTTGTTAGTTGATTATCCTTTTTTCTAACAGCTGCCAACTAAAAAATTGGATTTTTAACGGGACAACAAAATTTCAAATATATATGAAAAGTGGAGATATGATTCCACTGTCATGAAGAAAAGTGAAATGAAAGCTACTTAAAAATGGAAAAAATATTACATCAGTATTACGCACGTTATTTTACGTGCGTAGTCAATAAAGTCACGCCACGACACCCCGCACAACAGGGAAAAAAAAACGGCTTAGTAACACGGGGAATATT
>NW_018207902.1:0-729 GCF_001263595.1 Phalaenopsis equestris | reverse complement strand
GCTGTAGTTTTCCTTCTCTTCTTGTGGTGTTTCTGCCGTCAAGGGTTTGTGGAGAGACGATCTAACTCTCGAACAGTAGATCATCGTTGTATCTTGTTTGTTTCATTTGTTTTTTGTAAGAGCAGCCTTCGTTTGAGTTTTTTCAGCTATATATTGCAATTTCATCGTTGTCTGCTCGCTATTTCTGGATCGTTTCAAGTTGATATCAGAGTGCCCCGACAACCATGACATTGAGGACCCAGGCGGTGTCATTTCAGGAAAAGGTGCCAATGGAGAAGAATACGAGAACCCGTTCCCAGGGGAATTTCAAGCCCCTCACCGATGCAGAAGTGCAAGATAAAAGAGAAGGATTATGTTATCGATGTGACGAGAAGTATTCCATAGATCGTTATTGCAAGGAGCACGCCCTTCAAATTCTTTTAGTCCAGAAGGAGGACACATAGGTGGAGGAATAAGAGGAAGACGCAGTGGAGGAGGAGCATCTACACTTGAATGTAGCAGAGGTATCCCTCAATTCAGTGGTGGGATTTATTCTGAATCACACTATGAAAGTGAGGGAGTGAATCGGGGAACAACTGATCATAGTGTTGGTGGATAGTGGGGCCATACATAACTTTATCTCAAATCAGGTCGTGGATTAATTAGGGTTGGAACTGGTAGCCACAAGAAATTTTGTTGTCATGATGGAGACAAGGAAGGTGGAGAAAAGTCGGGGAATTTGTAAGGGAT
>NW_018207901.1:0-729 GCF_001263595.1 Phalaenopsis equestris | reverse complement strand
TAAGTGGTATGTGTTCAAATGACCATATATTATATATTTATTGATGTTAGTAAAATTTTTGCTTTATTATATTTTCTATTTGTGTATAATGTTTTTAACAATCATAAAATATAATCATTCTTCTGAACAGACCGGCACACTTTTTGAGGAAGCACAATGTTTTATTCTATTTTTATTATAAAAATGCTTCTATTTTATTTCTAAGAATATTTCGCTATACGAATTGATCGAAGGATTTAAATGCGCATGCTTATGTTTATACAGTGTACGATCAAAAATTGTTGGGACGAAAAAAATATTTCGTCCGGACGGCAACCATCAGACATGTATGGCGATGTAGTCGGTGATTCGGAGAGGGCCTGTGATGTCCGAACGGATTATTTCTAGTTGGTACGAATTCACGGGAACGTGAACCTACCTAAATGGGCTGCCTTCTTCTTGATATTAGCATGTTGATGGATCCGGCCCTAGGCATGAAAGAAAGAAATGAACCAGCCCAACCTCGCCGAATTAGATATACGTCGGTTGACCCATAAATTGGGGAATGGGTGCCGGTGGAGTAAAATGACTTGGCTAGGCTCGAGGAAATTTTTAGGAAAGTCCTCGACTTAAATGATGATATGATTAGACAAATAACCATAAATTCTTATATTTACATAACACTAAAATCATTACAACAATATCAAAATTATTGTGGGGCATTTACATACATAAGAAGCCTACAAAAGC
>NW_018207900.1:0-729 GCF_001263595.1 Phalaenopsis equestris | reverse complement strand
CTGACGAGCCAAACAAGACCAACAAGATGTTTTTTTTGACAGCCCTGGACCGGAAGGACTCGGTTTGTCTAATCCTATCCATTCGTCTCGCGTCTGATTTATTAAAATCCGTCAGTTAATGCAAAACGGAGAAGAAACGGAATTAAGACACTGAAATTCTCAGTTACCAAGCTCCACCGAGCCTGCAGAGAATCGGAAATGGTGGAAATGGAGACAGAGCTTAGATCGCTGCTGCAGGACATCGAGACTCTTAAAGGATCGTTGCCGGATGCCGCTCACCTTGATTCTATCGCAAAGGTGATCTAAGCCGATACGGATTTGTCCTCGAATCTATTATTAGGCGCTGGAATCCCAAGTAAATCGTTCATGAGAACTTTAGATTGATGAGCTTCATCCCTCTGTTGCCGCAACTGGGATGACTTTAGGGTTTTTTAATTGAATTGGCGGGTGGTTCGAGGGTTGATTCGTGGGCTAGGATCGATTGCCTGAATGATTTTGTTTTCTCTTTTTGGATATGTTGTGTCGAGCATGATCTACGTTTTGTTTACATTTACTGCATTTTCAATAACTGATATATTATACTTTTGTGCGACACAGATGGAAGAGCGCATTGGCAAAATCATTAGTGTGACAAAGGCAGGGACTTCCCGCCGTTCCAAAGTCAAGGTTTTTATGCTGCATTCAACATTTATACCTGGCATCCTTTGTTGGCAATCTTTTTTTTTTTTT
>NW_018207899.1:0-729 GCF_001263595.1 Phalaenopsis equestris | reverse complement strand
TGGGCTCGCTCGTGTTTGGCTCGTTTACACCCCTGCATATCACCACTTCACATATATGTCGCTCATATTTGTGCAAAACAATTTTTTATGATTGAACCATTGTTAATGAAGATTTTTTCATCAGTAGAATCTCCAAAAGTTAGCTAACTAGTGGAGTAGGGTTGGTTTTAAGATTCAATGTAAAGACCAGATGCATGGCTGAGCCTTAAAGAAAAGTAAGGAAACTCCCGGGAATGTGGGAGTTGCTAGTACACAAAAAGGCAAGTGGGCACGCCTACAAAGTGGAAGCCAGCCGCTTAAAGTATAAGCATATTATCTCTTTATATGTCTCTGCTGCAAGCCTACGAAGTGCTGGAAAATATACTTTCCTATAGTTTGTAGTGTTGCTTGCCAAATTTGTTCAACAGTTTATGAACGGTTGAGGTTGATGCATCTTCATAAAATTGCCATCCAACTAAGAGTTTTATGTGCCGCACATGATGCGGGCATTAAGTAAGTCGAAGTGAACAAATTTAAAAAAAAGTAATAATTAAAATGTGCTTAGAAGTTCCAAACTGTTTCTGAAATGATCAAATAAGAAATACAAAGATGGTGGTTTGGGCTCCGCTTCGAACCTAAAAGAACAGGTTGGAACCGGTGGCCGAACCAGTCAACAAATTAAAGTGCAATTTTTATCTTATGCCATATTTGTATCGGAAATCATGAAGAATTGTTTGAATCTTTTGATAC
>NW_018207898.1:0-729 GCF_001263595.1 Phalaenopsis equestris | reverse complement strand
TTAATTTTTAAGAGTTTTCAGCTGCTGGAACAGTAGCTTGCTGTTTCCAGTGGCATTCATGTGGTTAGTGTTTGGAACAGCATAATGCTTTATCCAAACACAAGCTGATTAATTATGACAGAATCATTAATATCATACCTGGAAACATTATAAATGATTTTTGAAACTGGGGGTTCGATCTTTATTTCCATAAAAGAAAAGAAAAAAAAAAACACACGGATGGATCTGCTCTTAAGCTCATACATAATGCCTGTTTTTGTTTCTTTTTTTAACAAAGCATACATTAAAGCTTCAACACATCCATCAATCTGATGAACATTTTGTCCAAGTTCTCTTATTTATATTTTGCAGCTGGACTAATTGCATGAACCACATTATTAACTGCTTACAAGTAAACATGCCTTCCTGGTGCCTTTCCAAGGAGCATTTAATATTTTAAATTGTTTTCTTCTTTATTTTTATGCAGCATTCATTGACACTGTAGTGTGCTCCTATATTTCAAGTTTTGTTTAGGGTTTAGGGCAGCTTTTGCATGAACTGTACAAATAATATACCACACGATATATAACGGAACATTATATTTTTCATTCATTTTATTATCTTTCTTATTATTATTTCCTCGGCAATCTAATGGCCTGAAGTATTGAATCAGGATTCTTTTTCTAATTTGGACTTGGTTCCTGGGGATAAAATTGAATTTCTTCTCATAGTAGCACCAGTGAAGGAGTC
>NW_018207897.1:0-729 GCF_001263595.1 Phalaenopsis equestris | reverse complement strand
TTCTTGTTGTTGTTATTTTAGTATTTAAAAAATTGAGTTGCATGTGATATGAAGTATTGGGGTTTAGGTAGATAAATATGAAAGATTAAGATTTGTGTGTGTAATCCATCTTTTTTTAATTGTGTTAGTTTTAAACAACCATTTTATACAATTCACATCATTCTATTCTGTACTTCTACTGTCTATATCATTGCATTACAAAGCATAATTAATAATGCCGTGGTCTGACAAAGGAATTGACAAGGAAGCTGCTATTACTGATTTTGTTCTTGTTTTTTTTCTATTTCTTCTTAGCTCATGCTATTTGTTTTATGATTTCTTGAAATTATTTTTGATAATATGGATGATGGAATTCATTAAAACTTATTATGAACTGCGGCCATTCTTGTAAGATTTCACTTATTTATGCTTAAGTTAAATGAGTTCTTTAATTTACATGTATCTAAATGAGTTTACTTGATGTAGGATGGCTTTAGAGATGATTCTTTGAGGATTATGAAGGAGATACAAAGCAGCAGCACTCTGGGCTGCCAGGTATGCTATTCCTATAGTGTTCCTTTCCATGTTTAATCTTCATATGCCAATGGAAGTTGTTTTCCTTGCAACTTGTAGATCTAGTTGACTTGGTCTTGTGAGCAAGTCCATCCATCCCTAGATTTCATTTTTTGTATCTAAAATTGATATATATTTTTTAGTTTAGCAAACTAATATTACTTTCTTTGTTGCTGT
>NW_018207896.1:0-729 GCF_001263595.1 Phalaenopsis equestris | reverse complement strand
ATATATAGAGAGAGAGAGAGAGAGAAAGAGAGAGATCAAAGTTTTCGTTTGCTTTAGTTACTTTAGAAGGATTCACTTATTCTTTGAGCTGTTGAGGAGGGAAGAAGATCACAATGGAGTCTTGAACTTACCAAAGTCAAATAACCAGAACTCGATTGACAAGGGCAACTAGAAAGGCGTCATATGGCTGCAACACGGCTTTTAGGTGCTGATAGTTATTCAAGTAATAGATAAGCTTTCAACCTAAAGGCTTTAGACATGGGAGGCTCTTGCCCTATTGGATTCCAACTATAGATCATTTTTCCGACTACCACTAGGGCTTGGAATGCAAAACATAATCTTTGACCTGTTTGATTCTTGTACAGGCCCTACTTATTGATGTTCTTTTAGTGCTTTCCAAATTTTTAAGCACTCTTATCCTTATTTCTTTTAGTGTCAATCAATCAAATGCTAATCGTCTGAAGATAGCAATTTAGGTAGTTTGTAGTCGCCAACGAAGCACAAGCACTTTTAAAAAATTTTAAGCATGTGTTGGATGCAAGAATGCCTTCAACATGTCTATTATGATGTGTTTTTTACTTCTTTTAATCAGATTCATGCATGACCATGGCATGCCCAGAAAGCTCAGATAAGCAATGATGGTGAATTGAGTGTTTTTTTAAAATGATCAAACATTCCAAACTATTTTTTTCTTGATGATGGTGTATGTAATATTGAAGATGACATTAA
>NW_018207895.1:0-729 GCF_001263595.1 Phalaenopsis equestris | reverse complement strand
GCCCGAGGTAGCCAATCGACTCCAAAGCAAGTGATTGATGTGCGATGGTAGATTTGACCCAAAAGAATGGCCAATCAGCCCAGAACAATCGATTCCACCTAAAGCGGGGATTGACACAAGGTGGTAAATAAGACCCAAAAGAGTGGATGATCAAATCAATGCGGTTGATCAAACCCAAAAGTGCAGGGTATCAAACATGGGAAGTCGATCAAACTAAAAGAGATTAGGAGATTAGCTCGGGATAGCCGATCATAGACAAAACAGGTGATCAAACAGGGGTGACCGATCTAACCAAAAAGAGTGGAAGATTGGCCTGGGATGGCTGATCAGACCCCAAGTAGGTGAGCAAATCAGGGCGGACAATCAAACCCAAAAGAGTGGGTGATCAGCCTGGGATAACCAATCAAACTCAAAGCAGTGGGTGATTGGTCTTAGACAATTGATCAATCCCAAATCAGGTGATCGACAAGTGGAGTTCAATCAAACCCAATGTGATGAGTGATCAGTCCATGAAAGCCAATCAAACTAAAAGTGTTTGGTTGATCATGTCGGGGTAGCTGATTGAACTAAAATGCTTAAGTGATCAAGCATATAATATGCAACATAATCCACATGCAAAAAATGCAACAAATGAACACACATAAAATGCAACCCAAAACACATCAATAGCATGTAAAACTCATCCTATTGACCTCGCATAGGTACCTAGGGTTTTCACACGTGGATATG
>NW_018207894.1:0-729 GCF_001263595.1 Phalaenopsis equestris | reverse complement strand
AGCCACTTATCAAACCAAACACAAATCAGCTCGCGAGTCGACTTGATTCACTTACACCTATATCCGCCCCATGTATGTAAATCCTCAAAAACTCTAATCTCACTTCACCATACAAATAAATCAAGCCAAAATTTACATACACACCACACAATTTTTTGAATTTACATATCTCAAACCCAAAGTTTGATATTTATATTTCTAACACATTGGTGTCAAAAACAAGCTTACAGAAGCACATGTCATTTTTTTTTTTTAATAATGATTGCAATATATTTGTTTATCTAATGATAATAATTTGAATGTAAATATGAGAGCTTAGCTATTAGACAAGTAAAAATATAAGCTTTGTGTGGCATGCACGTAAATGACCTCAAATCAAAACAATTTAGGAAAAGATAAACCTTCCAAGTTCCGCCATTGGGCCGTATAATGCTCCAACCAAAACAAGCCCCAGCCCATTTAATTAATCTGCCAAGTAAATAATACCAAACGTGTTGGATATGTAATTGTACGCTATCCTTTTCAAAAATCTATTAACCAACGACAGTACTATTAAATAATAGTCTAAAAGCGTAAATGACAAATGAATTGTCATTCACATTTAATTCAATTTAAAGCAACACCACCAAATCAGGTCGTCCGTTACTAAACGCCGATCCGAACCATGTTGGTGTCACGCTTCCGGTCTGAATGGACCAAAAGGGTTTCACGTGGTTCGGCCTTTTTTTT
>NW_018207893.1:0-729 GCF_001263595.1 Phalaenopsis equestris | reverse complement strand
CTTTGAATGGTGAATTGATAATTTGTTTCATGATTTATGCTAATTAAATTTGCCATTATTTTATATCATAGTTATTTTTACATAAGTACAATTTTACCCATACACATGTTTTCAGTATTTGAAAGGTTTGATTTAGCCACTACATTTTCATATGCTTATTTAAAAAACTTGTTATAATTTTAAAGTCCAATTTTCTGTCTTATAAAAAGTTTGGATATGAAGGGTTTAAAATGCAAAGTTTTGAATTTACAAATTTTCTTACACTTAGGTTTAGGTGACCTTACAATATTTAGAGGTAAACAATTTTCATTTTAATTCACAAATTTATTATTTTGAAGCTCCTCTTTAATTTCCAATTGATTTTGTAATTTTGTTTGTTTTAATTTACTTTTCCAAGTCAATGTAAATTTCACGAAAAATTATAATTTTTATATTAAATGATGGTCTATGATCTAGGGAAAATTATGAACGATTTCAATGTTCATAGTCCTCATATGTTCCAAGTTTCTTTTAAATTTAATTTTAATTTAATTTTTAATGAATTTTGAAATGATTTAATAGTTTTAGTTAAATTTTAATTAATTATAAATTAAATTATAAATGTTATATTTTTATTATGTTCCCCTTGCTTTGCTGAGTTCATAGGATTTTTTTACCTTTTTTTTGCTTTTCCTTAATTAATTATGGAATTTTGAAGTTCTAATACTTTTTTTTTGAATTTAATTAAAA
>NW_018207892.1:0-729 GCF_001263595.1 Phalaenopsis equestris | reverse complement strand
ATTTAATTAGAAAAGCTTACTCCCATGGCACATCACCAACAAGCATTCGATCTCCTTCATGGTCTTCATAAAGAAGAAGATATTCACGATTAAAAGTTTCCCCAATATGTTCTTCAGAAATTGGGTAATCAACTGCAAGAACAGTAAAATTTAATATATATTTATATATATATATATTAATAATCATAGGAAAAAAAAATGAAAAAAACTTGAAATGTTAACTAAATGAATTAATTTAGTATTTTACTCACGACAGATGACATTTTTGAACATTATTCTGAGTGAATGGGAGAGTGAATCATAGGAAGAATGAGCCCTAAGATCAATCTTCCTTCCTACAGGATATCCTTCCATTTTCACCTTCACAAACATCGCAATGCTCTTTGTCTCCTCAGCTGATAAGCCATTGAAAGCTTCTCCCTCACCAATCTTTGCCCTCTTAGCTTCCCTCTCCTCTTCTATCTCAGGCCTCGCCGCCTGAGAACTCGCCATATTCCGGCGAAACGCACAGACCGGCGGCCAGCCGACAACTGACGGAGATGGTGGCTGATTTCCTCTAACAATAATGTGGCATACTAAGGTTAATTATATATAAAAAACAAAAATTAAAGATTATATGGATAGTGTAACGGTAAGAAAGTTGAGATTTGAAATCTCTTAACAGTTATGTATATGATTGATGGTAAATAATTGGAGTTCCAGTGGATTTTGCACCGTTGGGCAAAAAAA
>NW_018207891.1:0-729 GCF_001263595.1 Phalaenopsis equestris | reverse complement strand
ATATATATATATTTCTGTTGACCTGGAGGAAATTTTTTTTGTATTTCTGTTCAAGACAACCGTCGACATCCTGATTTCTCCCTTCTAACTCTGTATTCAAAGGTGTGCAATGCTCCAAATGTTGCTCTTCCAAGGTGGTGACTTTCTTCCAATGGTCGATTGGTGCTCCATCTATAGCTCATTTCTGAGGGAGTATTTATCGTCGACTTTCCCTTCCCCGCACCCCTCTCTTCGCAGCCACGCCTCTTTCCTCGGTTTATCTGCCCCAGACAGCTGCTGTTACTGTTCTTTCTTGTAATTTTTCTCTTTTGAACCACCTCTCTTCCACAATCCATGCTGTCCTCCTTTCGAATCAGCCGCCAGCCCCCTCCCTCTTGCTGTTTCCGACACACAGCATTCCAGCCGAGCTATATCAGCTTTCATTGCTGTTTTACTGTAGTTTTCTGCTTCCCAGCTACTATCCCGGCCTCCCGCTTTGCTGCCCTCGCTGTCACTGCCCTCTACCTTCTCTGATGCAACCCGCAATACCTTCCCTTTACTGTTTTGTTACTGTTCCATCCGCCCACAAGATCAACTATACCTCATCCCACAAGCTCAACTATACCTCATCCACTTTCCAGAATGAGGATGATGGCAATGAAAGGTAGGACTTGCGGCAATGACAAGAAGCTGGAATGAGGAAAACGTATGGTCGGGTTGCTGGAACAGTAGAAAACATGGCTGGGACAG
>NW_018207890.1:0-728 GCF_001263595.1 Phalaenopsis equestris | reverse complement strand
CCAGCTTCCCCGCAGCTGCTTCCTGGAACAGCGGAGCTGCAACTGAAAAACTTGGAAGCTGCAGCTCAAAAAACAAAACAGTCTAAATAAATATGGAAGAAAAGATTGGGAATAGTTTTTATTTAGGTTCTCAATCTGATGATTCTAGCTAGCAATGGAAGTCATTTGTTTTCTTCTGATAGAAACTCGATGACCAATGGATAAACTTATAGTGAATGTGAATGATGATGACAAAATTAAGTCTCAACTAATTTCTCCTTCAGCTTTCATAAAAGAAACACAAAAATAGAGTGTGTTTAGATATTGTAAAATGTTCTTATGAGAATAAAATTACTTTTACCGTCATTAGAAGTCCTTCGATCAACCTGCTCCGCTCTATTGGGAGGCAAGGATTAAATATTCCTAGCATGTATGGGCTACGAACTTGGAAGTTGGATGAGGAGGTTATAATAATATCAAATAGTTGGTCAGATTTTAGACAAAGAAGTATTAAAATTTTTCTTATTAACAACCCTTGCAATAAAACTTATTAAATCAATTGTTTTATCAACCTTTGTAAGAGAGGCTTAATTTTCATTTAAAATGCTTGATGAGATTGTTGAAGATGTTGGGGAGAACTTGGCTGTTCAAGTTAATATAGAAAATACACATGACTATAAGGTTGCAAGAAGGATGTTAATGGAGATAAGAAAGCATCATTACTGAACTCCTTGTCCTACTCATTGTAT
>NW_018207889.1:0-728 GCF_001263595.1 Phalaenopsis equestris | reverse complement strand
CCGACGTAATTACGCGTGGCTCTCTGTCTCGCGGCGTGGTCACGTTAGGGGCATTTTGGCTCTAATCCATGTTTTCCATGGCAAGACCACATCGGAATCGGGCATGGCCACGCTTATTACAGGCGTGGTCATGTTGGACTTTTGCACTTGAAGTGCAAGTCGAAGCAGTTTTAAGCCTTTTTCAGACCGTTAGAGGCTCCAAAAAGACAAAATATGAACCTCAAACATAAAAATGAGCATTTGACATATCCCAAATTGTGACTATCACTGCTCAACGTGACTCTTTCCGAGCGGGGTAGAATCAGTGCTGGTCCTGATCCTAAGTTCGAAACACTTACAAGGACGTCCATATGAGTGCCTCAAACCATGAGAAACTGAGCAGAATCCTATAGCATTCAATTAGACACCCTACACGTACAATATCAAAGGTGATGCCAACAGTGGCAAGTAAGCTCCACTAGTTGGCATTGATGCCGGTTTTCAAACCTTGCATAAAAGCAAGAGATCTTTAGTTAGATGAGGAAATGGGTATGGAGAATTAATGATATTAAGGAGTTCAGCTTTTTGATCGGGTTGAGGAGGGACTTTAGTATGGAGAGAAGGTGACAAAAGAGTGTTTTGCTAGTTGGACAACTCCACTCAGTGATTGATCATGTGACAATTAAGCTCCACTAGTTGGCAATGATGTCAGTTTTCAAACCTTGCATAAGACCTGAAGAATCTCATTT
>NW_018207888.1:0-728 GCF_001263595.1 Phalaenopsis equestris | reverse complement strand
TTTGCTGCTTTAAGTTTCAATTTTGAATCATCAAAATTGTTTTTTGTTTCTTTTTTTCTGCACTGATTGGATGTTGCTGTGTTGCGTCATGCTTTCAGGTTCAGATATACTTATTGGTATCCAACTTTATGTATTCAGGTTTTCCCTTCTCAAATCCTTAGTCTTTTTGGTAAGGCTGTGATGCTGTGATAATTTATTATATATCCTGCTTCAAGTTTCAATTTTGAATCGTAAAACACTGTTTTCCACTGTGTTGTTGGGATGCTTCTTGTTTGCAGGTGCATGCTTCTTGTTTGGTAGCATCTAGTTTTCCCTCCTGAATTTATTGATATTCTGCCAAGGTATCCGAAGCTGTGATAGTTTATTGTTTATACCGCTTCAAATTCTCATTTTGAATCATAAAAAAAGAATTTTTAAATGATTATGTGTTGTTGGTATGCTTCATGATTGCAGGTTCATCTTCTGTTACTGGTATTACATACTAGTACCTGAATTTTAGTGAAAGATTGCTTTTTGAAACAGTTAATAATGACAATTGCAAGTGTATTTTCGGACGTGAGGAGCAAGGGAAAGGGCAAGGACGTTGTTGAAGAGAACTCGCCCTTGCTGCCAAGCTTGAAGAATGAGAATGGAGAGTTTAATGAATTTAATGGCGCTTCATTTCCCGGTGCTGTGTTCAATCTCTCAACCACGATTGTGGGAGCTGGAATCATGTCTCTTCCAGCCAC
>NW_018207887.1:0-728 GCF_001263595.1 Phalaenopsis equestris | reverse complement strand
AGTATTATGTAACAAAGAAAATTCTCATAATCTTGATCTTATCGTGATGACATCTAATATTGTTGTAAGGAACAATCCTATCACTGTGACAAAGGCTCCAATTATAGATGATAGTCTTGTTTTGACAAGATTAGAACTAGAGGAGGATTCGATGGTTCAAAGATCCTCCCGGAAACGCAAGAATAAAGGGACTAGAGAACTTAGTTATATTAATTCTGACGCTCTTGTTACTCAAACTGGTCAAGAAATTGAACTCAATAGTAGAACCACTTCTTCTATGAGGCTTACGAGAGGCCTGCTGATTAATGATGAAGAATAACATTATTATGTGGAATATCAGAGGAATAGCTAAATCTATTGCCTCTGATAGATTAAAGAATTTGATTCATGCTTATAAATTAAACTTTTTTGGTATTTTAGAACCGATGGTTGCAGCTAATAATAATGATAAGTTTAAACGTACGTGATTTTAAGACAAATTTGCAAGATGATATTTAAGAGTGCGTTTGAATAAGGATTTAATGGAAAATTTTATTTTTTGATGCGTACAATCTTATTTCCCTCGCACATTAATTGGACGATAACTAATTGTTATATAGATAAATAGTGAAATGTAATTAACAAATAATACTTTATATTTGGGGGATAACATTCATGCTTTCCAACGATTTACCTCAAATATATATATATATATATAAATATATGCCTACTTTTAAATAGGGATAGAG
>NW_018207886.1:0-728 GCF_001263595.1 Phalaenopsis equestris | reverse complement strand
TCATTAGTAACCATACGCTCTTAAAGACGGATCTTGACATAGATAAGTGGTGCTGGTGCATGTGCTCTTGAGATGGATCTATCAAATTGTCAAGCATGTTTATCCTTTTTCAAAACATCATCCTACATCTAGTGTGATGTCGTACAACCAATCCTTTCCAAGGTTCTGGGGATAGATTAGTGTTATTGGTAGGCCAATTTCTCAAAGATAGAGCTAACTCGGGTAAGGGGTTTGGGTTTTGCCTTTACCATATTGTGGCCTTTATGTCGAGATAGTGAGGATAACATAGTGGTAATTCTATAAACACCTGCCTCTTCAAAGGAGGTGAACAGAGGGTGAAACCTTCTTTCTTTAAGAAGACGTGAGGTCAACCTTGTCCCTTCTTGATGGGGAGCTCCTTCGATAAGAATTAATTTTACCACTTTTTCCTACTTGCCCTTAAGGATCTATTGGACCCATTTTCTTGTCTGTGACTTGGTCTCTGATACAAACTTTGAACTGGATTTGATTTCAAACACAGATGATATCGGGGTGAAGGCCTCAACTGATTTTTCTTTATAAAAGAGCCCATTATTTTTTATGGCAGTGAGATGACAAAGGCGTTGATATTAAATCTGATGGTAGAGGGAGTGATAGAATTTGCAGCAATGGAGGCAATAGGTTTGACAAGAGCGAGGATAATGGGTTTAAAAGGTGTATCTATGACTTTTATCTTCTTCAGTGTAGGG
>NW_018207885.1:0-728 GCF_001263595.1 Phalaenopsis equestris | reverse complement strand
CTTCCGATACTCTGCGCAATTGATGACGAAACTCAGATATGTATATTACTTGAAACAAGCAATTATGCATATGCATAACATAATGTATATGTTATGAGGAATTAAACTGGATCTAATTCAAATCATGTGTGAAAAGAACAGAGAAAATAAACTTCCAAACACACACACAATTTTTTATTAAACTTTCTAAATTAATGGGTACATTCCCCAGAAATGGTTATAGATTTAATTATGATTTCAATGGCAAAGTTTTAGAGGCACTAATCGCTTCCATGGAAGTCAAAAAATACAACTATATAGATGATGTCTAATAATTTATTTTTTTATGCTGCTTTGATCTTGCAAAATTTAGATGTATAAATTATAGAATTATGTCATAATATAGGGTAAAGTTTTGCCCCCCACCCCCATTTTGATATGAAATTTAGGGCGAAACAACACAAGAATCGACACTAACCAAAATAACGGACAAGAGAATTAAAGAGGTTCGGCAAAAATATCTACATCCTCAGAAACAGAGCGACGAATTTACTATTTCAGAAGAGTTCATTAATTGAAGAATCACACCGTTTGATCACGTCATTCTTTTACAAGAAACAACTTTATTTCTCCTCTTATCTCTCTCTAGAGCCACACAAGAAAAAGATTGCAAGCAATAATTTACTCTTCTTCTCTCTTTCTCCTCCTCACGTAAGCCAAATCCAGAGGACAGCAGCAGAAGAAGAAGA
>NW_018207884.1:0-728 GCF_001263595.1 Phalaenopsis equestris | reverse complement strand
AATTTAGGGGCAGTCACATATATGTGTAGCACCTAATTCCTATGTATTTGCATGCCTAAACTTTACTTTTCTTAGATTGGCAGCATCCAAATCTTGCATATGACATCAAAACATCACTATTTTGACTTTAATAAAAGGTGAAATACACATTCTCGTCTAAAGATAAGGTGGTATATATACATGTAGAGAAAAGAAGTTTAGGTATAGATTGTAAATACATAGAAATTGAGTGGCATCTGTGTAAATCTTCCCAAAATTTAAGTCAATAATCATAAAAGAAGCAGGGAGAGTAAAATACAATTACATAGAAAGTCAAGACAAAAAAATACTACATGAATCAGATGCAAATTGAGTGCAAATCTGACGATATTTAAAGATTAGCGTGGGATTTGTGTCTGACTTTCATTTGATTTTTTTCTGAAATTAAATTGAGGGGGTAATATTATTTCCATCTAATTTATGTTGAAATATTCCAACGCAAATAATTTGTGTTGGTTTTTTTTGTCGTACTATCGTGTTTATATGTAATGTACTATGAAATTTGTGTCTGAAAATATATAACGATGAATCTTAACGTCGGATTACCATCTCATTTGTGTCAGAAGATATTGTAGAATGATGAAAAATTATTGTAGATGTAGCATCAGATTGTGACCCGAAAACGAACGCAAATCCGATGCAAACCTGTAACATAAAAAAAATTAGAATATCAATTATATTTTCACAAC
>NW_018207883.1:0-728 GCF_001263595.1 Phalaenopsis equestris | reverse complement strand
AATTAAATTAAATTAAAACATTATATTTAAATTTACCTCGTTTTTGTTTGTTTCATGTCTTCTATAAATATTATCCTTTTCAATTAAATAAATCTGAAAAGTTAGTTTAAAAAGAATAACATGCTAAACAAGCTAGTAAATACTAACATTCCTAAACTACAGTAATATAAGAAAAAAAAGTAAAATGCATGTCAGTTAAAATTTGAATAAATCAATATTAACATTTGAGACGGTCTCAATGAATATTACTATGTCAATAGCATATCAATATCATTATATATATATATAACCGTCATAAGAATACATTATGATGGCGTCGGCAGCGGGCTCTGCTAGGGTTTCGCCGGATGGCGATTCCCGACGTTGAATCTCTTGGCTTCACTCCTTTGTTGTCTCCCATCCGTCATCTCCCACGACGAAGTTTTTCACGTACGCTCG
Source organism: Phalaenopsis equestris (assembly GCF_001263595.1). Classification (NCBI taxonomy): domain Eukaryota; kingdom Viridiplantae; phylum Streptophyta; class Magnoliopsida; order Asparagales; family Orchidaceae; genus Phalaenopsis; species Phalaenopsis equestris. The sequence goes on along the minus strand of NW_018207883.1, from coordinate 290 downwards.
CGGGACCTATCTCTCAGTCGACGATGATCGCTTGTTGGTCTTCTTAGACGTCCGACGGCTCACCCAAAGAGGACGACAGTTTCCTCTCGCAGTTTGACGCACCCGAGTTTGCTCTCATCGCCGCAGATTGACGTGGCTGTCTTCTAATTTTTCTAGCGGCTTGCCTAGCTGCTTTGGAGATGACCTCGACGATGCGTTCCTATGCGACTGCACTTGTCGATGACTTTCCTATTCTTACTCGTGCTCATTTTTCATGTTCAGAGCCTGGTTTTCATATTGACAAGTTCTGC
>NW_018207882.1:0-728 GCF_001263595.1 Phalaenopsis equestris | reverse complement strand
TTACAAACAAACATACGCTCAATTCTTATGCAGTTACTTATCTGACATTCCAACTTTAATTTTTACGTACATGCCACCTTATGTATGCATTAACAGGTATATTTCACCTTTTTTTTTTAATTTTAAATTGTGATCTTTTTGAAGGCGTTAAATATTTAAATAAATGTAAAAAAAAAAGGTGTTAAATATTTAAATAAATGGGAATTGAGTGGTATGTACGTAAATGCCTCAATTTAGAATTATATTTTTACATGTATTGTAATTTTCTTACGTGTAATTTGTAATTTCAAATTTAAATTCATATTTGAAAAGATAGCATGCATTTTCTTTATTTACGTTTTACATTTTATGAACCAAACCTTAAAAATATAGAGAGATATATTTTAATTTGATTAAGTACTCTTAGATTGAATGTATACAGTAGATTGAGCACAATATAAATTCTTCATATTATATATTTATTCAAGAAAAAAAATCAATAAATTTTAGTCCCTCATGTTAAAATCCAATAAAGACTGGTAATTAGTAGCGAATTCAGTGAAAATCATTAAACAATTCTGCCATGAACAGAATCAAGAAGCATAACCGTTAGTATTTAGGAAGAAACCATCGCTCGAAGAAACAAATCTTCCCCTCCAACAATATTATTTGGCAGTTCAAGAAATCAAGATTTGCATATATTCCAATACTGCGGCATCAGAGAGAGAGAGAGAGAGAGAGAGAGAGAG
>NW_018207881.1:0-728 GCF_001263595.1 Phalaenopsis equestris | reverse complement strand
GGTGGCCACGTCGCCCGCCGATGGGGTTTATGGCAACATGATCGTCTGTGGTTGGCCGTCCGGATGTGCGGTGTTCGGACGGAATATTTCCTTAGAAGTGAGTCGTTGAAGCAAAACGACTGTGATTAAGTTGTTGGGTTTGACTATATCATACATGACGATAATGTAGGTCTTTTGGTTGTGCTTAGTATGGGGGTTGGAGGTTGTTGCAGCATGTTTGATTTTAAGGGGTGAACATTTTGTTCGATGAATCTTATTTTATCCATAGATATGTCATGATCTTACTAACTCAGAGTAAAAGACGAAATCAAGTAGAGATGAGTAAAGAAACAAGAAGCAAGAAGAGAGAAAAACTTGCTCGCTTTCATGCTCAAGAGAGTGCACGGTAGAACTGAGGTTGTGGTTGTGCCCTCCTTAGACAATCAATGTTTAGGCAGCCTCATAGATCATATTGAAATAGTTTTGCATTTTATTATTAAAAATACTAAATACACAATACTACAAAACATACTTTTATTTTTATGTTGGAAGATAAATGGAATATAAACAGCAAAAATTAAAATAAAAAATAAAAACATAAAAATGATCTGAAATGACCGCTAAGATGATAGCTATCTACTATGGTAATTAGTGATAGATTTTTGGGGTGCTTTGAATTTTAGAACAAGAACAAGCTATGATGGATTATTTGTGCAAATGTTAATTAAATAAGTTGGTATATATATATA
>NW_018207880.1:0-728 GCF_001263595.1 Phalaenopsis equestris | reverse complement strand
ATGTAAGGAAAAAAATTTGAATATCCATGAAATGTTATTAAGCCATTACTATCCTTTACTTGCCTCAGATATTGAACAAAACTTACATTAATAGGATCTAAGAAGATAATGCATGATTACTAAATTTTCAAAGAAGAAAATATTAACATGCACTATGTCCATCTTGTTTAAAGTTCTTAAATTAATCATGGAGGTCGTCTCTATAATCCATGAATGGTAAATATTGTTCTTAAGGATTATGTCTCATTTCATCCCAAGCAGGTTTTTCTTTAATTTCAATGCTTTGAAAAAAATAAAAGATTAAGCAGTTCCCATTAATTTTTCCTTTTCTAAAGTCAAACATGTTCCTCCCAAAAATGGCTTTTTAACTTATGAAACTAAATTGAAAATACCTCAAGATAATGCCTTCTGAGGAATATTGAAATATTATTTTTAACGCCATAGTAGGTGTTGATTATCTAGAATCATTAATAAATTAACTGTGTTTAAATTGTATAATTTTGTTCATCTATTAACTAAGCTTGATATTTGTCCCTATGTCTAGAAGGCATTTTTATGACTTAGATTTTGACAATTTTGTGTTGGGTGTTTTCTTTGTGTACGGTATTTGTTTCAATCTATCATGCAATGTATCTATTGATCAGGCCAACCAATTCAAGAAACATATAATTTTTTTATTTTGTTTTTTTAACATACTGCCGTTGCCGGTCCCAAGCCCGGATGCGAAA
>NW_018207879.1:0-728 GCF_001263595.1 Phalaenopsis equestris | reverse complement strand
TTTTTTCTAAATTCGGAGAAATTTACAAATCTACCCTAATATCAGCTTTAAATTAAAAAATATTTATCGCGCTTTGTTATTTTATGTTTCATTTGGTAATTCCACATTAAGTATTGGTGATTTTGAGTTATATATAGTTCATTTTGGAGCTATTAAAGCAATAAGGATAATTTTGTAATTCTTATGAAAATGACAATACTACCCTAAATCCCTTCCTAAACTACAAAAGTTCCATTTTCAGTGACATTATTATGGTAAAATGTAAATTTAAAGAGTTAAAAGTTAAGAGAATTTAGATTTGTAATTATTGAAATTGATTTATTAAAGAATTTTAAATTGATTTGAATAAGATTTTTCATTTTTACACTTCTCATTCATTCATTTTCAATTCAAAGGGCATTTTTGTAATTTTACCAAGTTTTAACAATTTAAAAAAAATTTCATGCAAATTTATCAAGCAAATTCACTTAAATTTTAATGGAATGTTCTAATCAATGTATTATAGAATTTCAAATGATCAATTTACCAATTAATCATTTAATTATTTTAATGTCTCAATTTTATCAATAATTCAATAATTGCATTTATACATTTATGCACAATTTATAAAAATCCAATTTAAAAGTTGATTAAACCACAATCTATTAAATATTTTACTGATATTATCATGAAATTTTTTCCACTTATATTTTATTTTTTGTATTTATTCTTTTCAATAAATGTTAAAT
>NW_018207878.1:0-728 GCF_001263595.1 Phalaenopsis equestris | reverse complement strand
GAGTAAGCTTTCACCATCATAATATTATTGAAGATAAAAATAATACTATTTATAGATTAGGGGCTGCTACGCCGTTTGCAAAAGAAGTGTGTTGCATTCCTTTTGTATGACTTCTAGAATGTCATTCATTTAGTTTGAAGAATGACAAATTCAATGTAAAATAAAAATGAATTTAGAAATTATTCCCCAGTTCATTTTCATTGTATTTAAATTTCGTTGGATTTGACTGAATGTCAAATATACCATTCTATGCGAAGTGTTACCGGCCACCACCACTGTTGCCAATCACTGACCGTTGACCGTCGACCACTGACCACCATTTGCCACCAGCCGCCATCTCAGCTATCGTTGCTTGTCGATCACTCGCCGTCAACCATGAGCTATCATCAGCCATAGATACCACTAGTCACAGACGTCGCGAATTGCAGCTCGCCGCTGAATGCAAGCGGCCACCGCCGATCACCACCCGCCAACTCCAACCACCACAAAAGACCTCCATCACCTCCGGTCAACAACCCCTCCAGCAGCCACCTCCAGCCACAAATCATTACTAGCTATCTACCCCTGGCTACCTACCGATGCCACTGGCCGCCACCTCCAACCATCACCGCAATTGCAACAACCATCAACGACAACCACCTCCATTCGTTGTTAGCCACCACCGCTGTCGCCGATACCGTCGGCCACTACTCTGGCCATAACCCACACCAGAATAGAATGATGGATCA
>NW_018207877.1:0-728 GCF_001263595.1 Phalaenopsis equestris | reverse complement strand
TTTTTTTTTTTTGTTTTTTACTGATGCAATGCTTAGAATATCATGAACTGAGTTATTTCTTCAATGCAAACTTTGTAAAGGGTTTAATGGAGATGGATGGATTGGAAAAAAAGGCAAAAGCCAGTGGGGCAAGCCAACTTATTATCAAGGATTTGAAGGAGGAATTTGTTAGAGAATACATATTCCCTTGTCTGCGTGCTGGTGCAGTTTATGAACGGAAGTATTTGCTTGGTACTTCAATGGCTCGTCCTGTAATTGCCAAGGTGAGGAGCATGTACCTGTAATGCAATAAGAAATTATTTAAGAGTTGTTTGGGATCACTTTTGATTTTTGTCTTTTATTTTTTTTGTTTTTATTTTTATTTTGTTTTGTATATATTTTTACTTGAAATAAAATTTGTATGATATGTTATAACATATTTAGTTGTTTTTAAAAGTACCAAAATAAAATATTTAGATGTTTTGGGTATTTTTAAAAAGAAGTTAATTTGTTTTTTAAAACAAAAATAAAAACGTGCAAAAAATGGTTCTTGTTTGGGATCAATTTTATTTTTTTTGTTTTGTTCTTAAAAACAGGTTTGTTTAATGTTTTTCTTAGATGCTTTTTTTTTTAACCAAATTAATATGCTTTTGAAAACACTCGAAACAATATTTTGGTGTTTAGAGTGTTTTAATGATAATCATATTATTAAGTAGTCAAATATGTTTTGTTTCAAATCAAAACATAAA
>NW_018207876.1:0-728 GCF_001263595.1 Phalaenopsis equestris | reverse complement strand
TAACATGAGGCTACACTATTGGTTAGTTCAAATTCAAATATAATATAAAGTGATATTAAAATTTGGCTAAGTTAAAAATCTTGATTTATTATTAAATTACAATAAAAAGTTAAAAACATTTTTAATTTTATTTAGGATCATATCTCCAACAAAATATTATGCTTGTGTTAAATAAAACGCATTACATATTTGGATAAAAATCTTATATTCAAAATGGATTGAGACGGAAGTCAGAGAGAAATTTGCACATAATTTTGTGGTTGAGTTAAATTTGTGCCCAAAAAAATCTTCCATATGATTACTCTTATATCTATTAAAATAGTATTACATCTATTTAAAAACTCTTATAAAATCTAATATTTTAAATAAAGCCAACATACAAGAATAATACATTTTATAACTTTTTTAATAAAACCCTTACATATTTAGATAAAAACTTTATACTTTACAACACATTCATATTTACTAATATACATCACATAAAAATATTAGCGACGTTGACTCGTGAATTAAGCTCAGCTAGAACAATAATAACTCAGTATAAACTTGCATATCAATCAAGAATATTAACTTGTAAGACAACACTCGACTTTATGAGACAGGATATACCTATCCAGTAAACGTATATAAAAAGAACTTCAGAAAAGATTTAACCATTCATGGCTCTGTAACCATTTACACCAGGATATAAACAAAACACAAATATATTATGGGACAAGTTTTTTTTT
>NW_018207875.1:0-728 GCF_001263595.1 Phalaenopsis equestris | reverse complement strand
CCACTCAATTCTTATGTATTTACATATCTAACTCCAAAACTTTAGTCTTTATATAGGGCATCTTATCTATTCATCAGAAGATGTACTTTTAAGAAGTAAATTTGAAAAGTTAGATATGTAAATACACAGGAATTGGGTGACATGCAAGTAATTGCCCCTTGATTTTTCCATAATCATATTTCTAATGACAATTAAATGTATAAATACAAAATAAATTGTTTGCTTAATGTTTATAAAGCTAAATGGCAGCAACTTAATCTCTTACCCTCCCAAAGCTATCAACCCAAACTGAACCACCATAGCCGCTGTAATCCTCCACGGCCATTTCTTTCTACACACAAATTCTCAGGGCTAAATTCAGTCCTCCACAATATATATAGGAGAAAAATTAATGGAAAAAATTAATGTGTTACCTCTCAATCAGAAATGCAAAAGGAAGAAGGAAGATGGCTCCGACGAAGTTTCCGGCGTAGATGATGAAGAGAGAGCTGAATCCTAGGGCTAATACACGGTTGAGGAAGATGGTGTAGAAGCCATAGACTGCCTGGATAAGAAGCAAGCCGCTGATTATGAGGAAATCTTCAAAGAAAATTCCTCTCATGTATCCCATTATTTCTCTGTGCTTGCAAGTAATTACCACAACTGCCCTTATATAGAAGCCTAGGCCTCCCCCATGGCCCACCATGCATTGATAAAGATTAAATATTTAATCAAGATATTAAGAAAAA
>NW_018207874.1:0-728 GCF_001263595.1 Phalaenopsis equestris | reverse complement strand
TAGCCATTAAAATATTCTAATACTCCTCAAATTGAAGCATAAATGTCAATCATTTTCATCTTGGACCTAAAATCATCGAATAATGGCCGAGGAAGGTTCTTTGTCCGCAGTGGCTACTAGATAACACAAATGGAATGCAAATTTCCTTGACTCGAGTTTTTTTTTTTAATGAAGTGTCGGTCAATCTCATAATTCTTGGTGCAATCTTGTTGTATCGGATTGTGAGCAATACTAATGGTTTTCTTGTTATCACAAAACAACTGTAGGTGGATGAAGAATGATATACACAGTTCTCGAAGCATGATGCGTAGCCAGAGAGTCTCACAAATTTTTTTTGACATGGATCAAAATTTTGCTTCAACACTACTCCGGGCAGCAACACTTTTTTTTTTGTTTTTCCACGTGAACAGGTTTCCCCAAACAAATGAGCAGTACATCGAGGTAGATCGTCGATCATGGACGGATCCGACCCAATTAGCATCTATGAAAACATCAATATTGCGAGAGGTGTGGCGGGAAAAAAATACTGACTTGAGCCCAGTGTGCCTTTTAAATAGTGGATAATCTAGTGAACAGCTTGAAGATGATGCTCATAGGGGTTATGCATAAATTGACTTACTATCCCAACTGCGTTGCATATGTCAGGGCGAGTATGTGTAAGATATATAAGTTTCTCCACAAGGCGTTGGTAGCAAGTTTGTTTATAGGAATTGCGTTTTGAACATTAA
>NW_018207873.1:0-728 GCF_001263595.1 Phalaenopsis equestris | reverse complement strand
ATGCAAATTTATGAGAACTTGGGGCTTGCCTTATGAGCATTGATTGACGTCTTTAGTAGGAGTGCAAGGGACCTCTGTAAATTAAAATACACGCTGAAATTATAGCCCTTATCCTCTATCACATATTTTGTCATATAACATATTTTGTCATATAGTACAATACCAATTGAAGACTCTCAATAGTTTAACTATGAAAAACCATCAATATCTGCTTCTCCCTAATGCTGATTGGACTCAGAAGTTCCTGTAACATCTGCTTTTCAGGAAGGCCTATATCGACATTTATACAGGAGAATTTATTACAATTAATCTTTAGAGATCTTTTATTTAGAATGTCCATTTACTTTTTGTTGCGCCTACAAAATAGCATGCTTATTTGCTTCACAAATGAACATTCATATATGCGATAACAATTTTAAAGTCAATCTTAATCCAGGAAGGATGTATGACATGGTGGGCCCAATCAGGAGCACACGTGTGCTTTCATATATTGTTATGTAGCATGACAACCAAATAAAATAAGACTGTCACTTGTTCTCCACTGTCAGTCGCTGCCTGCCTCTGACGCCACCGTTGTCAGTAGGCGTCCATTGCTGTCATTGTTGGGCGCTAACCAACACCATTAGTTGCATTCCCATTACTTGCATGACCACTGCCCATCGCTGCCCTCGACACCGCCAGCTTGCCACGTATTGTGGCCGCCAACTTTAAAGAATTTATTTTACATT
>NW_018207872.1:0-728 GCF_001263595.1 Phalaenopsis equestris | reverse complement strand
TTTTTTTTAATTATAATAAAATTATTGAATAGTTAATATATCTTATTTTCAATTTTATTAGATCCTCACTATTTTAAAGGTTATATGGTGGAACTTTAGTGGATTTTTACACTTTATCATATGTATTATAATTTTATTTAGTTTTGTTTAAATTTATTAAATTCTCTTAGTTGAGGAGTTTTTCTTAAGAAAAATTTTACCTATATTTAGCTTAGTGAATTTGAGTAGTTAACATTTCAGGTTATACTTGATGTGAGAAAACATGTTTAGTAATTAAATAATAGCTTTAGTCCCATTAAATCCCCCAACCATTTTCTTATTAATATTATTATTGTTGTTACATGACTTACATAGCTAATTAAGGAAATTCAAATCCCTCTGAGCACACCTTAATAAATCTCGAGATAATTAACAAGGGTTGATAGTTATATAAAAGAGCTTGGAGTGGTTTTAGTACAAGCTAAATGTCATCCTACTCATTAGATATTTATTAATACATTTTCAATATTTATTTAATTCTAAAAAAAGATTAACACTTGATTTTAGATTTTACTTTCATAAGATATAGTTTTATTTGCTAATTCCACGGAATAATTGTACTTAAATTTTGAATTGTTGGTTAATTACCTATGAATTTTTTTAAGTTTAAACTAATTTCCTTTAAATACTCTTATTTTCAGCAAATTAGGTAGTCAACACCACTCATTTTATAGCATATTTATAGGTGG
>NW_018207871.1:0-728 GCF_001263595.1 Phalaenopsis equestris | reverse complement strand
TATATATATATATACCCCACATCAACTGGTTGGTGTATAGATCTCGCAACCACAACAACATATGTCACTCAAATCTTTTCACAATAAAAATATCACTATTTCATGCACTAGATATGGTGAGGTACATTTATAAAAATAAAAATTTAGGTGTTAGATATATAAATAAACAGAAATTGAGTCGTGTGTATGTAAATCTTCCAGCCAAAATGCCACCTTTAATGTAACTAGATTTATGATATAACAACTTTCACATTGAAAGATCTCTATAGAAAGCTGTACTTATTTCAATCATATATACATTTTAAGAAAATATTATAGTAATAGAATTGCTTGGCAATGCCTTCCACACTACCCCAAATTAGTGCTAAACATTCATTATCTACAAAGCGCCTCTTAATATGGAACTTTATATTTGCTGAAGTTTATTTCCTCCAACAGCCTCGTGCATGCTTATCATATTTCCGTTGTTCTTATGAAAAAATATATATTTGAAAGAATAAATTCTCTGGTTAGAACAGCTGAAAATTGCTCCAGTTTGCTGCCGTACGCGAACCTTCAACTTTGAGTGCAGAAATTCACTCCAATTTTGCTGCAGTTTTAGGAAAGCAATTGTTGAAGATTGGGCTGCATCAATTTAGCTGCGATGGCCAGCTCAAGCTTGTACTACGTGGTTTTCCTTAATGGCTATTGCACTATCAGAGTAAGATGTTTATTATAAATTAGGAGTG
>NW_018207870.1:0-728 GCF_001263595.1 Phalaenopsis equestris | reverse complement strand
AAATTTCAAAATTTTAAACTTTAGTTTTTCACTCTTAATAACAAACCGATTAAGGTCAATTCAACTTAACCGGCGCTAGTTAGCTCAATTATTGTTTTCCTATTTCAAATTATTACAAGAACATACCCTCAATTTGTTTATTAGCACCTAGCTAATTCTCAGCTTTAATGGGTCTTTGAAATCTTGTAAAAGTGGGCGTCTCATATCTTGCAACAATTTTGAATATTTATCCGTTATAATTTTATTAGACTTTGTGTGAGAGTTTTGAATCAACTAAGTTACTATTGCCACCATTGGAATGAAAGCATCAATATTATTATTATACCCACTAGCATGCAATCCATCTTTCTTGGCTTCAGTTGTATTTCAATCAATATTTTTTCTATCGAAATCTATAGTTTTGAGATGCAAAATACATTAGAGTTAACGTAATATCCATATCAACCTCTATCTCATCTTGTAAAATTTTTATTTATCATCCTAATTGCTCTTTTATCATAATTTAAATTTCTTAATATGATCTTGCTCAGATACACTGTTATCATGATTCTACCAGGAAGCTTGAAATTTTAAGTCAAGAATTGACAATTAGACATTCTTTAAATTCTTTATATATGCATTAATAAATTTTCCAACCAATCTATACTAAAGTCTTCCGCAAGTTATTTTTCTACCATGTTAAAGGAGAAAAAAATCTGTGTGAATGTTTTAGATATTTCGGGTCTATT
>NW_018207869.1:0-728 GCF_001263595.1 Phalaenopsis equestris | reverse complement strand
CAGAAAATGCGCTCCTCATGTTGACTGCAACAATGAGATTGCAGCATATAAATACGTTTGAAACTCTCATCCGTTCTTATCTGGATGGGTGTAATGTAGTGGTAGATTCGATGAAAGGGGAAGAATTAGATGGTATGTGTCTAGTATTAAAGTTTTGGGTGTTAGATATGAAAATTTATAAGAATTGAGTGGTATGGTATGTATGTAAATCCCTCTTTTATTTCAAATGAATTCTTAGTTATTATATCAAGTTTATGTGATTCAACTTCATCTAATCTGCACATCCATAGCTCAGATCGGGATCTCCTTTTTTTATTTTTTAAATTTTTATTTTATTAAAATTAAAATTAATTTCAAATAAGCCCTTTGGGGCGGTTTGGGATCATTTTTTATTTTGATTTTTATTTAAATTTTTTGTTTTATTTCGATAAAGATAAAATTATTTTTATAAAATTTAAAACGCCAATAAATTATTTTTGAGTGGTTAAAAAAAATAATTAATTTGATTTAGAATTCTTGCTTTACTTTGGGCCATCTAGATTCGATCTAGCAGGCCTTAGGTCAACCCAAATATGTGCTCGTAAAACATATTTTTCAGAAGGCCCATTATGGAAAGATCATATGGGATCCCATTCTAGCTTGAGATCTTGGCTGGATAGAACCAACCAATTAATGGGCAATTACAGACTAGGCACTCAAAATTTTACTATTTGCAAAAAGAGAATTTA
>NW_018207868.1:0-728 GCF_001263595.1 Phalaenopsis equestris | reverse complement strand
TTTCTACAAGGATTTTACCAATTTTGGTGTCACTGTGCTTGCCTCATCGAGCCTGTCGGTATGAATGTACATGTATTCAAATCGGAGTTTTGAATGATTTTTAGTTGAAATTTGAATGCTCTCTGATTAGTGTTGCAGCTCGAGATCCGTGCTAGATGATGAAAATTTGTGGACGGGGATATCACAAATGGGGAAGATGATGGATCAACTGGTGAAAAGAAGGCTAAGGGTAGGCAGGGTTGAATGTGCGCTTTGTTTTTCCTTCATTTTCCCCGTGAGCATAGATAAACCAATGCCAAATCCTGCTTAAATTCCGCTCAAAATCCTACTAACAAGCAGCTCCTAAGGTTCCCCAACACAAAAGAACGGATCGATGGTGGATAAAAAACGATCCATCAAATTAAATATGCAAACAGAAAGCAAAGCTAGGTTCGGCTGAGGAGAACTCACCGTTGCATCGGTAGTGCAGCCGGGTGCCATCGGAGAGCACGGCACCAGGAACGGTCTTTCCGGGCAGAATGGCGCCGGCCAGCGCTAGATAAACAAGGTACGACAGGAGTATGCCTGCCTGCGAAACGTAGAATCGCTGCTAAGCAATCGGATCTGAACAAAAGTTATAAATTTGGAAACAGAAAGAAATTTGAGAGAAACTAACTGAGCTCCACGATGGGATGAAGGAATGTAGAAGAGCGGCCAGGTCCATCTTGCCTTCTCTGAGCGTTGAGATT
>NW_018207867.1:0-728 GCF_001263595.1 Phalaenopsis equestris | reverse complement strand
TTTATTTTAACATAAAGTGATTTGCTATTCCTGAGCTTCTTAACATCAATTTCTAAGTTTCATTCTGGTTCTTCGATGTATGTTAGATCTTTCTGCCCATCAATGCGTATGTGTGAAATTCTTTTATCTAAATTTAAAATCTATTTTCTCAATATTGAAATGTGAAATGCATCATGATGTCTGATATTTATGCAGGCAAAGCTAGCCTATAAGTAACTGGACCGATCATTTTTATGACTTCAAAATGATAAATGTATCTGGGGCTCAATTTGCTTTTTTGATCAAACCTAACAATACCTTTCATGGGCATGACTTTTAAGAATACAAAATTACCAACTTCAAACTTCATTGCTCTGTGACTTGGGTCACAATCTTTTTTTGTCGATCCTGAGCGGCTTTCAATCTAACTCTGTTTAATTTGGTTTTCTTTGTATTTTCATCTCCAATTCATAATCTAATAGTTGATGTTCCCCTACTTCGACCCAACTGAGTCGAGTTCTACATTCCTGTCGTACAGTGCTTCATAAGAAGCCGTTTTGATATACCCGATTAGTAGTTGTAGGCAAATCCAATCATTAGGATGTGAGCTTCCCAACTGCCTCCAAAGTCAAAGATATAAAGCCTCAACAAGTCTTCCAATACTTGAATTATCATTTATTATTGTCAGTTGGTTTGCGGATGAAATGCTATACGAAGATGCAAATGCGTACCCAAACCTCTCTGAATAT
>NW_018207866.1:0-728 GCF_001263595.1 Phalaenopsis equestris | reverse complement strand
CTTGTTCTTCAATTTTTAATATCATTCATTGAGGGGCTTGCTTAATCGGTATGATTTCGGGTTATATTTCCAATTTATGAGTAACCACCTCGTGAACTAATTTTGATATTTTTTATAGCTCTAGGCAAAATAATCTTTAAACTCTACTTGATGAGGTCATTAGTCTCTTGTTCATTGAAAAGTGAACTTAGAAAAACTGGTTTATAGGATTGTAATAAGTTCCCAAGTTTATTTCTTTTAATTCATTAGTAATTAACTTAGAAACATAAAATTTCCCCAAAATAATGTAAACATAACAAATGCTAAAATTGTTTGAAAATCTTCATGAACAATAAAAACATTAAAATATATAAAATTATTAAGCCATACACTGTAATATTTGCCCTTCTTACTAAAGCAAATGAAGGCCTCTAAATTCAAATATAACATATGCTCTCAGAAGGAATTCTTTATGCAATATCAATTCAATGAGATAAATTTAACTCAAAATTCAATGTCATTAAAGATATAAATTGTATCCTCTTAAGGGCTAGAACTTATAAAATCCATAATAACATTAGGGGTATCAAAAATTGACTCACATGCCAACTAGATTTGATCCTGACTTGATAATTTTGAGCCTGGTCTGACTTGATTAATTTTTGGGTTGAGTTTGGGTAAAAAATCGTGACATATTTAATTTTTTGAGCCGGATTTGGGTTGACCTGTCAATCCAATTTTGACATGTC
>NW_018207865.1:0-728 GCF_001263595.1 Phalaenopsis equestris | reverse complement strand
ATATATATATATATATATATATATATATTAATCATCTGAAAAACAAATTATTTTTTAATAACTTATTATTAAATTTCAACTGGTATTATAACATATCATATAAATATTTTAGGCCTGAGTGTGGGAAGCATTATTTCATTCAATTAACGTATACTTAAATGCCTGGAAAACTTGCTGCTCCGTCTCATACACAGAACAGTTTCAGAGAAGGTTCTTACATCGCCACGTGTATGTGGTGGAAATAATGCCGGGGGATATCCAACTACTTATAATCAAACATGTGTGTTATCCGGTGAATAGATAAGTAGCAATACGTCCCACATGTCGAGTGAATGATCGCTGTATAGGTATAAACGAGCATAATTAACTTTTGACACATACATACATACATATACATATGTACATAGATAATTAACTTTCAATAATACTCCTATTAGCCAGCTAAGCCTGGGTTAGGGGGTTCATTAGTCATTACTTATATATTTATCTCTTCTATCTTTTAGTACTTTTGTTGTGCTTTCACGCTTGAGCTAATCTTAAGCCTACATTTATGAAAGAAAATATTTTTTCTTGGTATATTTTTATAATTATTTGTATATAAATTATTCTCTAACAAGTTTAAATAACTTTAAATCGAGCTTGGCTTTTAAAATTTTTTTTGGCATTGAATTAACCTTCATTCTATTTTAGTCTAATTATGTTATTTTGTCGTTACTAATACTTTATTT
>NW_018207864.1:0-728 GCF_001263595.1 Phalaenopsis equestris | reverse complement strand
GAGAGTGGGAGGGAGAAGAGAGCGGAGGAGATGGTGCTGCCGCCGTACTTCTACAATGTGCCGGAGATGGAGGAGAGAAAATGGAGGGCGTGGTTTGTGCCTTTGATTGTGTTTTGCAATGTGATGGTGATGATGGTGGAGATGTTTGTTAATAAGTGTCCTGTTCATGGTGGGGGAAGAAGAAGCTGTGTTGCTGGATTTCTAGGGCGGTTTTCTTTCCAGCCTATTAGAGAAAATCCTCTGCTTGGACCTTCATCACTCACGTATATTTCTTTCCCTCTTTTCTATGCAGGTGATGATTTTGTTTTGATTAAGATGCATAATTACAAAGAAAAAAAATTTAAATTTAAATAAATATGACCGGTTGCTTTCAAAGGAGGTTTGAGCTTGAAATTATGCAGGTAGTACTCAAAATAATAATATAATAATAATAATCTATGCAAAAATATTTAAATTTGTTTGGTTGGCCTCATGAACTGCAAATTTCTTTTTTAATATGCTATACAGCTCTGAAATCTCTCTACATCTACAAATTTGATGTTAAGATGAAGTATATAAACATGATTTTGGGAATCTGTTTTCAGATTGGAGAAAGTTGGAGCTCTTCAATGGGAAAAAATAGTGCATCAGCATCAATGGTGGAGGCTGCTTGTTTCCATGTGGTTGCATGCTGGCCTCATTCATTTGCTTGTAGACATATTAAGTCTGATATTCATTGGCATTCGCCT
>NW_018207863.1:0-728 GCF_001263595.1 Phalaenopsis equestris | reverse complement strand
TGAACCAACCTTGGGTTATTTTTGGAGAATTCAGCAAACTATACTCGGCATGGAATCCCGGTTCAGCTCAGTAAGGTAACCCACATGGTTGGACCAATATAGATGTTTTCTTACAGGTAGGGAAACTCCTCGGCAGCTTTTGGGTACAGTGTAGTCGCCAATGGGATCTAAGTGTTTGGACAGCAGTCGAATACCCTCAAAACCAAAAGAATACAACTCTACTACTTTCAACGTGCAGACAGAAGCTTCGACGAATGAGATCGAAGCTTCTCCAACACTAAGAGACTGACACGAGTGCACCAATAACATCGTGGCACGCGAAGTAAAGGGAGTCGTGGGCTTCTCCCGCAATGTCCTTTGTCTGGACCAAACCAGTCCAGACCCGAGAGAGCCAAACAACTCTCCCACAAGAGATTGAAGCTTCCTTTCCATAGGGGGATCTAATCCTGGTTATCTAGAGCTTATAGATGCCATTCATGTTTTAGGTTTGTAATAATTTTCTTTAAGATTTTTGTCAGGACAGCCTCTAGCATGATGTTTTCCCCTCCCCGGGCTGCATCTAATGGCAAGGTGGCCCAACTTTAACTCGTCTCGAGGTGGTGTCCATCATTTATTTTATTGTTTGTTGTTGCTTCCCTCCCTACCTTTCTACCTGCTACTGTTTGTTGCCGCCCCCCTACCTCCCTACTTGCTGCCCATAACCATCAACCGCCCCTCTTCTGCTTGCC
>NW_018207862.1:0-728 GCF_001263595.1 Phalaenopsis equestris | reverse complement strand
AGGTCAGAGTTGGGAGTTGTATGAGTTGTGAGAATGCCCATACTCCATAGAGGACAAAGTTGGGAGCCACATGAGTTCTACTAATGTTCGTATGTCAAAGAGACTAGAGTTAGGAGTCGCATGAACTGTGATAACGTACCTAGCCAGCATAGGCCAAAGTTCGGAATTGCATGAGGAGTAATAATATTCGTTCGCAGCATAGGCTAGAGTTGAGAGTTGCAAAAGCTTTGATAATGCTTGTAGGCCACAGAGGACGAAGTTGCGAGTAATATGAGCTCTAAAAACGCTCGTAGGCCATAAAAGTCGAAGTTTGGAGCTAAATGGACTATGATAATGTCCGTTGATTGTATAGACTAGACTTGGGAGCTGCAAGAGCTATGACATTATCCTTAGGCCGCAGAAAATTGATTTAGGACCTACATGAGTTGTGTTAACAAATTTAGGCATAGAGGCCAAACTTGGGAGTTGTATAAGTTGTTATAATGTTTGTGGCCAAAAAGGTTGGAGTTAGTAGCTTCATGAGCGGTAATAATGTCTTTAGAATGCAGATGCTGGAGTCAGAAATTTCATGAGTTGTGACAACGTCCGTAGGCTATAGAGGTTGGATTTGGAAATTACATGACTTGTGATAAAATCTGAAGGCCATAGAAGCGAAAGTTTCGAGTAACATGAATTGTGATAATGCATGTAGGACATAGAGGCTAGAGTTGAGAGCTACATGAGATGTG
>NW_018207861.1:0-728 GCF_001263595.1 Phalaenopsis equestris | reverse complement strand
CATCCACTATACTGTCATTGACACCCTTAGTGGGGTTTCCCGGGGGACGCCGTCGTTGTATTGGGATGGCTCATGATAATGGGACGATCAATGGTGTTGGGCCTTAATTTGTCTCCTCTGATTCTCATGACGATGGGTGAAGTTGTTACTGGGGTGGTTCTCGTCGCATGCGCGGATGATTGGTCATATACTTTATCCTGGTTGCTTCCGGTTGCCCTGTGACGACCTCTTCTAGCGTCTCTATTTGGAGAACTCTGAGGCATTCTCACAGGCAGTGATATACTTATTGCCCATCTCTAACAGCTTGGCCAAGCTCTCTGTCTCTTTGAGGTCGAGGTCGAGATGAAATCTCATCAACCTCTCTCCTGACATCACTACAGCCTGGGCCATGTTGGGTTTCCGATCTTTCATATCCAATGTTTTTCTCTGGAAGCGTGCAATAAACGATCACAAACTCTCATCGACTCCTTGTTTTAGGTGTCATAAGGATCGATCCCTCTTTTTAGGTCTCAGAGTGCTAGCAAACTGCGATAAAAGGATCCTCCAAAAGTCCACAAAGTAGGTTATAACCCCCACCTGTAACCTGTTGAACCATCTTAGCGCAGATGACCTCAGCGTTGTGCAGAACAGTTTGCATTTGAGAGAATCAAAGATTTTTAGCAGACATATGGAAGTTGTATGGCTCTAGAATATGCATCTTAAACCTCTCTTGGCTTCAACTCTTGAAA
>NW_018207860.1:0-728 GCF_001263595.1 Phalaenopsis equestris | reverse complement strand
TATATATATATATATATATATATATATTCTTTTTGCTCTCATAATAGCATGATATGAATACAATTTTAGGGTTTTTACATATGAAGGTCCCCAAACTATACAATTTACAACTAAAGATCCCAAAATATTTAATTTACGCCTGAAGGACTCTGTCGAGACTCCATCTTTCTTTGGGGGGCTCTATTCCATGCAATCCCCACTAGAATTTAGATTCGTCGATGGATCATCGAAGGAAGCTGAAATGAACAAATTGGGGGCTATAATAGAAGCAGTTAGAGCGAACCTTTGTTCTTCGGCCGAGGAGAATTTTGATGGCTTTAGGGTGGATGATAATTCACCTTACCGATCAAATTTGGCTGTGTGGAGGAGAGGATTTGCAAAATGGAAGAGAATGTAACCGGAGAAGATTCTGCTTGTTTGTCAGAAAAGTTATTGCCTCTGAATAAATGTAGTTGGAGTGACACGAACCGTTATAGTGCAAAGAAGGTTAGTGCACCATCTCTTGCGTTTCGACCAAGAGGTGGCCATTGGGCTTGCCATCGGGGCCACCACGCTTCTCTGCTCCGACGCCATCTTCTGCCTTCGAGTATGAAATGGGGACGAGGAGGAAGCCGAACGTGGGGTTCATGGAAGATTTCCTCATCATCTTCGGTCTCATTGTTCTACAGTTCTTCAGTGCTTTCTACGCCACTGTTGTTGAGCCATCGACATGAAATTGTGATGGAGTT
>NW_018207859.1:0-728 GCF_001263595.1 Phalaenopsis equestris | reverse complement strand
ACTAAAGCTGCGCTGCAGATGTTACTGCTGTCGTGCCCGTGGGGGATTTGTAGGACAAAGATCGTGGAGGCGGGAGCTGTGGCGGAGATTATCGAGATGGAGTTGAGAGGAGATTCGGACAAGAGAATGACGGAGTTGGGACTGGGTGTGCTGGAGCAGTTGTGCATGTGTGCGGATGGAAGGGCAGAGTTGGTTGGTCACGCGGCGGGGTTAGCGGTGGTGGCGCAGAGGATGATAAGGGTGTCTGCAGCGGCGGATGAAAGAGCGGTGGGGATATTGACGGCGGTGGCGAAGCATTCGGCGGCGTCGGGTGAGGTTGTGAGGGAGATGATGAGCGTGGGAGCGGTGTGGAAGCTTTGTTTGGTAATGCAGGCTGAGTGTTTGAGTGGGGTGAGGGAGAAGGCGGGTTGGGTGTTGAGGTTGCATTCCAGGGAGTGGAAGAACTCGCCCTGTTTTGATTCTGATTTGTTGAGGTTGCATTCTAGGTACCTTGGTCGATGATCTGAAGTTTTCTGGTCTGTTATAGGGAAAATTTAAGTTTTTTGTTGAATTGATTGATTAAAAGTGTAGATTTTTCGTAAATTAAGAACAGAAGTTCTCTGTTTTTTGTAATTAATTGTTTCCGTTGTGTCAAAGGTTGTTGATTTGCTTCTGAATGCTGGGAGTGGTGATCTCACAGAAAGCTCGAGTAGAAAAATATATGGTAATTTTATTTTTTGAAGGGTGTA
>NW_018207858.1:0-727 GCF_001263595.1 Phalaenopsis equestris | reverse complement strand
GTTAGATATGTAAATACATAAGGTGGTTAGAAAATGTATATGGCTAAAAACAGTGACAAAGCCTTTGAAACTTTGATACTTTTTCATAGTTAGATTAAATAAATGTCACCCTTTACACAATATCGCAAAAGGCGTAGCCACGTAAAATCATTAGAGAAACTCAAATACATAAAATTTAAAGCTTACCCCCAAGCAAGAAGCAGTATTTTCTCAAAGAAAACAGTTGATAGCTCTGAGTGTGCCAAGCTGCAAAAAACAAAATGCTAAGCATGACAGGAAAAAAAAAAGTATTGGAAAAAAAAACAAAAAAAAAATGTAGGAGAAATACCTTAGAGCCCAAAGCCTAAGATAAGATGCCGTATTTGAGACCGCTCCCAGAACAAATTCAATTGAATGAATCATCTGATGCACAAATATTTCGCTGAAATTGAAATCATTGTGATGGTTTTGTGCGGACTCAAGTTCAACATCGAGATCGGCATCCGAGGTTCGAAGGATGCCATAAGTGCGACCTTGGAATCTCTATGTGAGCATGTGATAAGGAAATGTGAGGATTTGCATGGTTAACCAATGTAAAAAAATAATTTGTAAAGTTAGTTTAGTTCAACTGAGTTTAAAGAGAGTTATAAAATAATCAAAACAGAGAAAAGTGTTAAAAAGGTCTGCTAACTTTTTGCAATAGGTTATTTTAGTCCTAGAGTCTATACAAATATCAATTTAGTCCCGA
>NW_018207857.1:0-727 GCF_001263595.1 Phalaenopsis equestris | reverse complement strand
ACCTAACCCTAATTTCTCCTTGTTGATTTTCAAAATCAGCACCCCTAAATCATTTTTTAGGCCCCTACACTCTCACTCAAAATCCTAGCCATGTCACCCAAGAGATACATGCTTGAGCCTAACTAAGAAGAGACAATGAGAGATCTGTCAACATCAGCAAAGGCTTGCAAACATTGAGGATGAAACGCAAAGGAAGATTGCTCTTGACCGTCATCTATAGAGTCGAAGAAGAGAACGAGAGAATCTGAAGATAAACAGAAGATACAATGTCAGTTCCAACCACCTTACTATAAACAGTGTTCAAACCCTAGCTTCAAAAGTGGATAGACCACAACACCAAGCAACCACCACATCTTACAGGCAGAGTATAACCACAAGATCTGACTGTCAAAATACACTCAAGAGAACATCCAAGATGACCCAGTTAGAGGAAAATTTGATTTAGAATAGATGGAATCATTCCGCATCCCGAAATCTATCACAGCCATGAAGTGTTGTAAGTGCCACGGATTTGGGTATAGCAAATTAAATTGCACAACCAGAAAGGTGTTCACTTTCACTTATCAGAGAGCAGTTGAAGTTAAGAACATTGATCCGAAAGAAGATAAAAACTGTAAAGAGGCTTCTCAATTTTCAGCCAATGAGAAAGACGCCATCAATTCTATTTGACCCCAAGATAGAGATTACAACAAAGGTAACAATAATTGTTCTAGAAGGTAATGACTCT
>NW_018207856.1:0-727 GCF_001263595.1 Phalaenopsis equestris | reverse complement strand
CAGGAATGACCCCATGTCAATTGAAGATTGACCGGAGTTCGTGGCACAAAGGTAGTTGTAGCCAACACTAAAAGATGTCTCTATACATCACTAGGTCATTAACATACCACCTAGTCACCCTCTTGTCAGAAAGTGCGACCCACATTTCAACAGAAGTATGAAAAATAAATGATTTCTCAAGGATGGAGACATCCGATGCAGATAGATGGAATGTTCAGTTGCAGCCACTTGACTAAAGACCTATGGGGTCCTCTCTAAAGCCAAAGAATCAATTAACTGACATATTAGAAGTAAAAAGAGAAAAAAAAAACACAGAAAACATGCTCAGAGCTCTTCAACACCCATTTATAAAGTTCTTTCGAAAGACAAAACACCTCGCGTAGAGATCAAGGAAGAATGCCTTGTTGATCACAGATATCCCGATTTGCTAGAATAAACATTTTTATTTACTCCAAAGAATATGATTACAAGAAGATTCAGTCTAACTAAGAAAAAATTCACAACCTAATCCTCAGCCACATCGACAAGGATAGACCTCTCCTAGCTAGCCTCCTAAACAATGCCTGGCCACCGAGCAAAAATTGATTCTTTCGATTGGCCTTGGAACTAAACCTTATAGCAGATACGTTCTTCGAAGTTCGGAGATCTCACGATGGAGAGCCACCTCTTATTCCCTCCAGTTTGGCTCGTAAATCCCAATCTTGATGGGCCAATCTCATCTCTATTT
>NW_018207855.1:0-727 GCF_001263595.1 Phalaenopsis equestris | reverse complement strand
TGAACCTTAATTTTAAAATGGTTGAGAATTATTTTAACATTTTAATAAATATTGGGACTAAAATGGGCCCACTTAAATAGTCAAGTCTATTTTGACTCTATATTTAAAAAAATAAAAAAATATATATAAAAATCAACTTAGAATTAACAAAAAAATACTTTTTACGTCGCTCTGTTCGTCCCAAATCAATGAAACATATCGAATAATCCACTACAATTTTTAACGCATAATCTCTCCAGTTCAAGCAAAGTACACATAATTTTAAACAGGAACAACGTAATATCTCAACTCCAATTATGTTTCACCGGGGCTCGCTTAAAGCAGTTTTGTTGTTCAATGATGTTCCTTCAACAATCATGCACTCTAAAATGACAAAAAATTGACGTTCTGCTGAAACAATTTCTGGACACGGTGCTTGATAAAACAAAAGCAAATTCGCACATCAGCCTTCACTACAGCGTAACAGAGCTTTATCGCCTTCTCAAACTAGGCCCAAGCTAGTTCTTCCATACATCAAATTTACTAATAAAATATTCAATACCACAATTCTTATGTATATGTGGTAATATACATGCTCCTACTTTTAAATTTACATACATACCATACAACTTTTATCTATTTATACATATCTCTAATACTTAAAATTTAATATTTATATTTATAGTATCAAGTGTCATGAACTTTACTCCAAATCTTATATATATATATATATATATATAAAAGAGGA
>NW_018207854.1:0-727 GCF_001263595.1 Phalaenopsis equestris | reverse complement strand
GAAAAAAAACAAAAAAAAAGAAATGAAAATGGATCATAATAATGAATGCATTCTAAAATGTACTTTAACCAATAATGCAAGTTGATGTTCACAAGAGATAAATTTATAACGAGGCTATGAAATAATTATGACTAAAAATAATTCAGCTAAAGAAAATAACACTGAATCGCCAAGATCATAGATGGAGATGAAGGCAAGGGGTTTTGATGCCCTCTTGAACTTGAACTCTCGCATATTGGTAAACCTGTTTTGCTTTCTTCTTTGTGCTCTACATCAAATCTCTTCATGCCCCTACTTGCAACTTTCTAAGCACTTCCACTAGTTCTTACCTTGCTTTTCTCTTTGAATATCTTTTCTGTAAAAACTTTGTTTGAAACATTTTTTTCTCTTCCATTACTAACTGAACATAACTCAATCTCATTTTATTTGATTTCAGTATTGGCACTGTTTGATTTTTCATCAAATTTCCTTTGTGTTGAATTCAAATCCGAGTATGGTGAGCCTTCCTTGGCATTCTCGAGCAAAATTTGAAGCCATTTTTCAACATTTTGTTTTCCAACTCGGATTCTATATTCATCAGTTTCTTCTGGTTGTTTATGAGAATTTGGATGAAGATTCCATTGCCTTTGTGATTCATTAGTCTTAATTCCATCAAGTCCACTCTTTTGAACTTGCTTTTTCTCGTTGCCAACCCTTTTTTGTTCAACATTGGGCATAATAACATTGA
>NW_018207853.1:0-727 GCF_001263595.1 Phalaenopsis equestris | reverse complement strand
AATAATAATATTAATAAATAATAACACTAATGATAAAATACCTAACTGCAATAATTGTAAAATAATAATAATAAATATGTGTATGTTAGGAAAGACACGCTTTTGCAGGAATTAATCATAACCTCTACCATTTCACTCCTCATTTAACCCACTTAACGAACAAAAGGAGAAAGAGGACGAGTAAGCAAGGGAAGAAAAATCAGAGACAGAAGCAGAGAGGCGGGCTAGTTTACAACCCTCAAGTTTTGGATTGTTTGTGAGAAAAGAAGAAGATAAACAAAGAGTTGTGTATGTCTCATACCTATTTCGATGTCACCCAGCTGCACAAGTGTAGAGGAAGGAGGAAGAGGCATTGTCGAGGGCTTATAGTGTTGGGTGAGCCACAACCAATTTAAAGAAGAACAAGAAGAGGAGAAAATAATAATTATCAGTTGCAGTGTTGGGTGATCCCATTATTAGTTTCAAAATTCACACATCTCATTATCATGACAATCCCTTAGAGCACTCCCTAAAAAAAGATAAAAATGTATGAAAATACAACTTTCATAGGAAAAAAATGCCCTTAAGATTCAAAAATTTAAAACCCATATTAATCATCTTCATTTTGTAAATGACATTTAGGGAATAATAGAAGATAGCCTAATTTCACCCTTCTCTCTTGGTATAGTTATCTTAAATCATAAATAATTATAGATCTTCTTTGATGCATCTCCACTATAGAAAAAAA
>NW_018207852.1:0-727 GCF_001263595.1 Phalaenopsis equestris | reverse complement strand
AAGGATTGACCTATAGAATGACCTAATCAAACTAAAAATATGGAGAGATGAGCTTTGAAAGAAAAACGAACTAAGGATAGTCAAAGAGGAAAATGCAAAAGTTTCACTTAACATCCAGTCATACCTATTTATAGACTCCTTTGGAAAACAATAGTGCAACATAGAGCTCCGTCGAGATGTCACCTTGGCACAAAGTTCAAGAAAAATCAAGATGGCTAAATTATAAAAAGTTTTTGGTTATAAAAAAAAGTATTTTATAGATGGGACATTCACTACCTCGGACCTGACCAAACACTGGTTCTTTAAAATCATGTACAATGCATGCCCACTAAACTTGTATTTTTCTATTTTCTCTTGGAACGTACATGAGAAATCAAACTAGCAACCAAAAAAATTAGCCAGTTCACCTCTTATGGTTGCTACCTTAGCCCAGAAACTTCAACATCAGCAACTTGGACCTGAAGTGTTTCCATATTAATAACTTGGCCAAAGAGCCTCCACGTCAGAAACTTGAGCCCGAAGGGCCTCCATATCTGTGTACACGACCACTAATTCCTCTTGTAGGTCCAAGATAGTAGCTTCACACTGGATATTAGTAGTCTGAGCCAATGAATCTATGGTCTTGTCCATACAACGAACTAATGGCCCATGAGACTGCTCGCGACCGTCAGTCTCCTGCTCAGGATCAGCTGAAGGAGGAGGTGCTAAGACTGGAAGAGGCACTTGC
>NW_018207851.1:0-727 GCF_001263595.1 Phalaenopsis equestris | reverse complement strand
ATATATATATATATATATATATATATATCGAAATAAAAAGCAATAACCTAATATTTAGTGGTGTACCATCAAAAACCTTCAACTTAAGTCTTAAAAGACTTGGAAAGATACTTTTAGGGCAGAAGGTCCACAACACCCAACATCACTTTACAATGCATTCATATGCCTTCTTTTTACCTTCCTATTGTGACAGTAGAGGTTTAATGGTGGTCACTAGCTGGCCTGCCCTCCTCCCTTCAGTAGCACTCCCAAGCTTCTCACCACCTTTATTCAGAACAAAAAATATTCAGAGCTTAGAGAGAAAAAGAGAGATTGCTAAAATGGCTTTTAGTTTTCAAAGATTGGCATCCAAAGCACAGAAGATCAATATCTATGTAGTAATACATACATGCATACATACATATATATCAAAATATATTAAATATTTTTTTCATATTTTAATAGATTTTTATTTTTTTTAATAGAAGGAAATAACTGAAATTGTACAAAAAAATTCAAAAAAAAAAAAAAACAATTAAATACAAGAAGTACAACACTACAAAATGAGGATAATTGACAATTTACGCTTAAAGAGATGATGAAGATATCTTCAATTGTTCTCTCTCTATTTTACTTATTTATTTTTATTGCCTTTAAATTAAATATCACTCTTTAAACAATTTTTTTTTAAGAGAAAAAGAGAAAAATTGGAATTAACTTTATTTAGAGATGTCAATCAACATTGGTC
>NW_018207850.1:0-727 GCF_001263595.1 Phalaenopsis equestris | reverse complement strand
ATTTTAGTCTATCATTAAAATGAAATTAAAGCCAGATCTCTCCACAATATTAATTTCATACAAATATTATAATACCACATAAAACAAAGAATTAGTTTTTATTTCACAAAATTTCAAATTTAAGAAAATTAAGATAGCACATAAAGTATAATTCTAACATATATATCTGGCCCACATAAATTTTCTAACATGTTAATCATTGTGTATGAACATATATGTCCCAGAACATAATGAGCTGCAAAATACACAGTACTCAAAAAGTCAAAACATACAACATTGAAATATTTATCACTTGCAGAATAAATTAACAGCAGAAATCAGCTCCAAACATTGCATAATTTCTGCTGAAATACACTCAATTTGCTCTTCCCATAACACAAAAGTTAACCAAAACATAAAATACAGCAAACATGACCGCCATTGTTGGGGAACTGTCTTCTAATCTCTCGGAAGAATTTGAATCCCATATCCCATTTCTGTTGATCTCCTTGATTTCTTACAAAATGACAAACATATACCTTGCTGCTTGTAGTTGTAAACATATTATTGCATATATATTTGTAAAAAATATAGCGTAGCTCAGGAGGGATAGAAGAGGGAGGGAAGGGGGGGAAGGGAAGGAAGATAAAAGAGCAGAATTTACTCCTTCAGTTTATTCTGCAGAAGGGAGCAAAGGTGAGAACTTGAGGGCGGGTCTTGCAAGGTCAAGAAAAGGCCTTGCAAGGTC
>NW_018207849.1:0-727 GCF_001263595.1 Phalaenopsis equestris | reverse complement strand
AAAAAATGAAAAGGGAAATAAAGCTTTTCTTGCATAGGTAATGAGGGGTATATGTAAAAATTGAAGCTTAGGTGTTGAAGGTGTAAATCCATGAGAATTGAAGGTTAGGCATGCAAATGTTCAAAATAATAATAATTAAAAAGAATGTTAAAAAAAAATGTATTTTTGTGTTTTATAAAATTCTCAATGTCGGAGAAACCATGAGCTTTAGCTCGGTATAATGTTGAATGCCCATACAGGTTGGACTTGACCCGGTTAAAGTAATTCACTTGGAAATTGAAAGTATAAAGCTTCACTTTTCTCCTAAGTTAGCAAATATGTGATTAAAAAAATTTGACAATCACGATTTTATAATAGTAGTTTGGTTACAATTGGTCATAATTAGGCACAATAGCAGTAGTTGGTGGTTGCAACAAAGTAATGCACTTGGTATTCAAACTCTCACATGAATTCTCTTATTCATCTAAGCTTCAATGTTTATCTACAATTCCAACATATTCTGCAAAGGATTTTTTGTAATCGAGAACTTTATTTGCTTCAATCTTAATGCAGTTTTTGTAATTGATTTGTAGATGAGAGTTATTGTTTAATCTTGTCAAGCAATCTCACTAGTTTCTTAGAGCTTTGATATAATTATAGACCAGACTGATCATTTTGATGAAATAAATTATAGTTGAAATAAATAAGAGAACCTTTTAAATGAGTTTATGCTCAATGGAAAAAAAAA
>NW_018207848.1:0-727 GCF_001263595.1 Phalaenopsis equestris | reverse complement strand
AAAAAAAACAAAAAGATGCATTTTAATGGTCCAGATCAGACACCGCACTCAAATTTACATGTGGTGTCCGTATGCAATAAGCGCTCCCAACTAGTTGACAAGGTCCCGACTCCCGAGGCATTCACAACTGCTGGGTCCTGTTGAATGCAGAGCTGGAGGTTCTTTCAATTTGATTTTTAGTTTTGATAACAAGAATTAAAATTGGATTAATGTCAAAAATCACATAATCTCCACAAATTTCATTTTATCTTTAGTTGTGAAATTAAGGTTCATCCCATTCGAAATTATCATAGTTGAAGATGTCATGAGATGTAGATCTTTCGACTTTTTGGATATTTGGAACTATTTTTTTGTCAAAGTAGAGCAGCTATATTGTACTATTTGAGTTTTTCGAAAATAAAAATATAATTTTTATTATATAAATTTTTAGAAGTTATTTTTCTCATCTCATTCATATAATCATCTTTACAAAAATTATAGTCATCTGTTGCCCCAAACTGACCCAAAACCATAAGCTTAATTGATAGTTTAGTGTTCTTTTTGTCAATAATGGCGAAGATTACTACGATCTTAAATAGGCGATCATGAATGCAATAATGAAAACAAAAATAGAAGGGGTTTATCAAACTCTATTTTTTTGAAAATAGCTACGATTTTTAAACCCAATTAGATATCTCATAACCACAAAAAATATTCATCTCCTCAAAAATTCGTGCCACCAAATGGT
>NW_018207847.1:0-727 GCF_001263595.1 Phalaenopsis equestris | reverse complement strand
GGGAGGGTAGATTTAACGGATCATACTCGCCCTAAATCTTGCTCGCAGCCAAACAATTCCTTATAAATCTTTCTCCGCCACAGCGTAACCCATCGTGCTCAACTTTATTTGTCTACAAATGCAAACTTTTCTCATAGAAATTTTGCTACTTTTCCACATGAAAAAAATATTATATCCGTCATCGAACATGCAGATGACGGCATGAATCACACCACACTATACATCCGACATCATGGTGTGCTTCATATCATCGACCACACGTCCGATTTACCGGACGTAATATTATCCCTCTCAACAGAGTCCCATTAAGAACTAATAAAAATTGGAGTTTTAGAAAGACACAAGGGATCCCATCTAGAAACAAAATATCATGTAGAGGACTTTGATGAAGTAAAGGGAAGAGGGTTGCTAATATTATTTCTAAATTTATGTCCTTGGCTACAACATTAAATTTAATAGTTTTAATTTCACATTTTTTTAATTTCTTCTTTTAAAGTTCTTAATTTTATTACATTTTAGGAAAACATTCATGCTGCATAGAAACTCAGAACCAACTGAATATTAATGCTTTCGTCCAAATCACTTGCAAACTGTCTTGAAACAACATATTGCATGGGCATAACCTACATACGGAAAGCCAATCATGTTCGAGCATTACTGTAAACACGAAGGTATACTCCACAACATATTGTATCCTGACTGACTTTCCGCATGTAAGATGCACGTA
>NW_018207846.1:0-727 GCF_001263595.1 Phalaenopsis equestris | reverse complement strand
ATCAAAATTAATGTGTTATAGTTTAATTTAAACACATTATTTTTAAAATCGTTTTATATGACAATATTGACGCTTTATTTTCAAAATATAAGTGTTATGCCAAATTATTGACGTATTATTTACCAAAATTCAAGTGTTATATTGTATTATTGACACATTATTTATCAAAATTCAAGTGTTATATGCTATATTAACGCATTATTTATCAAAACTCATGTCATGTTATATGGCAATATAACCTGATATTTTCAAAATAAAAGCAATATATTATCAATATAATTAAAATAGTTAGTTCTTAACATAGTAAATCGTATATTAAAATATCTGATAATAAAAATTAATAGTTATAAAGTTGAAAACAATACAATACATTTTCAAAATACAAATTTGCATTCAAAAGAGACAATAAAGAACATCGATTCTATAATTTGAAATAGCGCAAATATTAATTTACTGCAGAATTGCCAAAATAGACAACTAAAAACACAAATTAGAACATGTACATAAGCATATTTTTTAATCAATTTTATTCTTGAATCATATACACAAGGCGTAGACAAATTCAGCTCCAATTAGTCTCTTGTGCTTTGCCAACACCAAAGTTTCCATGAAGTTGCATATGAACATACCACAATAAATACTATTGTTTTGCGTTGGTACACTCTTAGCAAGTGTAAGTCCCCATTTCTCAGGTTTGGCTCTAGGAAAAGCCTTTGCAGCATCCTTT
>NW_018207845.1:0-727 GCF_001263595.1 Phalaenopsis equestris | reverse complement strand
TTTTTTTTTTTTGTATAAGAGTTAAAATAATAAACAAGTTGATAAATCGTTCTCACTTTTAGATAAATCTCTTCTTGCCAATCAGCACCATTATGCCCCGTTTGAGCGGTTGAATCCATTGATGCTGACAAGAGAAAATAAAGGTTGTTAGAGAAAATCAGAAGTTGCACCACACCACAGTAAGGAATATGCAAGTGTTATATTTTCTTTATTCATATAGTAGAAAAGGCGTAGCATTTGCTAAAAAGGTACATCAATATGCGATACTCCAAAATTACAATAAAATCATATGGAACAAGCATGTACAAGAGATAGAAATTACTTCTGATTACAAATTACCACAAAATCTACCAAAAGCAAGCAATGGGTTTCTTGAAAATGAAGTTTTGGGGGATGGGGATATCCTAGGCTTCCTTGCAAAATAATCTCTCAAATTATTATCGAAACTAGTCACTCTTTGTAGCATTATCGTAGAAATAAAAAGTTGTTCATAAATCAAGGATAAGTTAGCTAATGTCAAGCTGCTGCTGGGCAAATGATGAGGTTCTTGATACACAATTAAATCATACGTTACTCTTAAAAAAATGATTAATTTACCCTTTGTGTTAATTATTGTAATGAAAAAAGGAGCTGCAAATGCATCATCAAGCTACCCTACAAACATTGCCCAGACCAAATAAAATTGTAGCATGTTTGATCTTCCAAAAATGAAGATTAAAACAAATTA
>NW_018207844.1:0-727 GCF_001263595.1 Phalaenopsis equestris | reverse complement strand
GTTCGAAAAAAATCTGATCCAATGTTTCAGCTCATAGCTTGGTTCGGTCCAATCTAAAATTCGAATCGATCTTCAACAAATTAGTGATCTTTGAACTAAATTAGACTTCAAATTAATATGAACTTTCTTTGTTTAATAAACATTAAAATTACAATGTCAATGCATACGGTGAGAAAATCCAATTTTTTTGGCAACTTATATCGATGAGGTGGATTCTTGCCCACTTTATCACATAAAAGCACGACTACATAATTCAATTTCTTAAAAATTTAATCGTCAATTTTAAATTTTATAAATAAGAAAAGAAGAATATTAAAAAAAAAATGTCAGAAATAATTAGAAGTGGCAAGTGCCAATAATAATAATAATAATATATAGTAATAATAGTAATAAAATTGAGCAAGTTGAACATGTATATGGACTGAAGCAGCAGTGCTGCCGAATGTAGACCAAGCATATATAGCTTAAATAAATTCTTAAATTATTTTCTTGAACTAATTCGTGCTATATTTTTTATTGATGCGCGCATGATAAGATATAAATATTTTTTTAATGTCCCATGTCGTTGAAATTAAAAAGAAAAAAATAAAAAGAAAAATACAGCTAAGCTCTCTTAATTAGCCACCAGCTCGCAGAAATGTTTTCCATAAAATTCAAATCCTAATTTAGGTGATATATATGCACGGCCATGGGTTTAGGGTTCTGTACTCTGCTCAGCCGTCGGATT
>NW_018207843.1:0-727 GCF_001263595.1 Phalaenopsis equestris | reverse complement strand
AGAGAGAGAGAGAGAGAGAGAGAGCTATATATATGTATATAGAAAGAGAGCTCTCTGTTGAAAAGTATATGTTGCTTAAAAAATTTGACGTATCACACTTTTGATTTGCTTGGAAAACATGCCTTGAAAAGCATTATATCCATGGATTCATAAACATGAGCAACAAGCTTGAAAAAGTAATTTGTGCATCATTATACTGGCGATGAAGTTGTAAAATAAATGATCGATTTTCCCATACATATAGACTCTTCAAAATGGTAGTTATTGAGGTTTTTTTAGTCAACAACCATTCTTTGTGCTCTATAACTATTTGGTTGAACCTGACCTTTCTATCGTTTCCTTTCAATTTGCATGGTTGAACTTCAAGCTTGGAGCACACTTAGCAAAGTGAGACGCTAAAAATTTATCTATTTTAATTATGCGAACTGTTGGAAAGTATATTATGATAATCATCACAATACAATTTTAAAATGCTATAAACATAATTTATTTTAAATTTTTATGTCATTCCAAAAGTCAAAATTATAAAATCTTGGAAAATTGTTTGTTAAAATAAAGTTCCTATAAGCCCTAGAAGTTATGTCTACAGTTTAAACAAACAGATATAAATTTATGTTTGTAGCTTACATATTACAAGGTTAATCTAATCTTCACTGCTATTTATTTCTTCTTGGTCATCACTCCTCCCTTATCCATGATTAGATTTGTAGAACGTTATCTCATTATA
>NW_018207842.1:0-727 GCF_001263595.1 Phalaenopsis equestris | reverse complement strand
TTTTTTTTTTTTCAATTCTATCTACTTTGTAGGGCGCAGTGTTATTTGGTAAAAGGCTTGAGGTGAACTACTCCAAGTACTCAAACATTACCCCAGCCCAGGATGCACATGATTATGTTGGATCAAACCTTAACCGCTTCAACCGCAATGCAGTGAAGAACTACCGTCACTGCTGTGCTCCAACTAAAATGATTCATATATCCACTCTTCCACAAGATATCAATGAGGATGAGCTCATCTCTCATGTGGAGGACCATGGCACCATTGTTGGCACAAAACTATTTGAGGTGAATGGAAAGAAGCAAGCGTTAGTCCTGTTTGAGGATGAAGAGCAAGCTACCGAGGCCCTCGTTTGCAAGCATGCAAGCAATATTGATGGCAACACCATCCGAATTTCTTTCTCCCAGTTGCATAGCATTTAGGAGATCCCCATTATGCTATCACTCTTGGAGGATATGTTGTATTTCTTCCAGTTGCATATGTTGTATTTTCACTGTTAACTCTTAAATATTGTAGGCATTATTTGCCTTTGCAATTGTTTCGGATTCGAGATTCTGTTGCAACTATGTAAGATTTGTTTGTATGAAGTTGTCCAGTTAGAATTGGTAGTTTAATGCTGACTATTTCTGTTTGTATTATAATCAGGTAAATTTGTCGTCTTAGGGTCTGGTTGGGCAGCTTTTGATTATTTATAATCTGATGATAAACATATTATTCTGATAATCTG
>NW_018207841.1:0-727 GCF_001263595.1 Phalaenopsis equestris | reverse complement strand
AAATATTAGGTCAGGACTCCGGATCATCCGGAGTCCAATAAGGAGGCGCCGCATGTAAAGTGGACCCATCACAATACACTTTGATTGGTCCACTTTACATGTGTCGCTCTCTTATAGGACTATGGATGCATCCGAAGTCCTGACCTAATATTTTCTCGTTTCGTTCAAGATAAGTAACGACATAGTTTAAGACTTGGAAAAAGTAATACTCCTTTTAGAAGCCTTGTTATAAGTGCGACGTATCAGAAATTCAGTGTAGATACGTGAAAAATAATCGCTTAGAAAAAGAAAATGGGAAAAAATTACATAAATATCACAATTCTTATTTTGTTGTTTATATAATATTTAAAGTTTGACGTTTATAACGATAATACATTGGTATCATAATTTATGCATGAGAAATTTTATTTAACCCTGGCAAAATTAATAATGACGATATTTTTATGTAAAGCACAGTATAGAGTGGTAAAATGGTGTAACTTCTATTAAAGAAGTGAAATCCTTATTTATAGGAATAGGGGTGTACAATTATATTATGTACCATTAGAATTCATAGGTATAGTGGGGGTATTTTGGTCAGTACATAAATATAGGGCTAGGATCCAGCGAAGGCGCCTAACCGAATGAGGCCTGGTCTAAAGAGGCGTTCGACCAGCTAGGCTGGGAGCCTGTGATGGCTCCCACCTGGACTTTTTGGTGTCGGACAACCATTCTTTGGGGCCTAGAG
>NW_018207840.1:0-727 GCF_001263595.1 Phalaenopsis equestris | reverse complement strand
CTCCGGTTGCCCGCCTACTGGCTGGCAACCTCCCCCTTCAGTCGGCCATCCAATAGTCAGCCTCCTCGTTGCTCCAGCCAAAGTGTTGTAAAACGGGAAATTTACAATGAAAACACCCAAATCTTGTTAGTCACCCTACTGGCTAGCCGCCTCAACTCTCCAGCTAGCCAACCCTTTAAAAATAATAGATTTACAAAAGTAACATCCAAACCTTGTCAACCACCCTCTGGCAAACCAACTCACCCGTCGGCCGGCCACAGGCAAGCCAGTTGGCCACCTCCTCCTCTAGCTGGCAGCCTCCCCGCTCTGGGCTGCCACCAAGGTCGATCAACTCATAAAAACATAAACATTACATGCATACCACCCAATCTTATTTATTTATATAAGACCTAAGCTTTCATGTTTATTTTACCACCCCTTGCCACCAAACTAAATAGGCACCTAGCGGGCCAGATCTTGCCGACCAGCCACTTGGGTCGGTGAACAAGACCTTCACTTGGGATAAAAGCTTTCACAATGAGAGATAACTTCAAGGCAACCCCACTTTAATTAACCTTCTAGGGGAAAAAGCCTAAGACATGCCTACATTTTTCACCATCAACTCACTGTGAGACTTTAAAATAATGGTGTTCTCTAGGTATACAAAAGAACATTTTATTCCCTCAGTAAATAAGCATGCCAAGTCAGCCAATCAACCCTTTCAATTTGCCACGTTAGTTGTTCAATG
>NW_018207839.1:0-727 GCF_001263595.1 Phalaenopsis equestris | reverse complement strand
CGTCCACGAGAAGGGAGATTTCACTAGCACCGAATGACAGAAAGAAAAAAAATGCTAGGAGTTAAAACTCACACTTCTTGTCATATACCTCTCAATAGCTCTAAGTCCCTTTTATAGAGAAGGACTAAGACATACAAGTAAATAAAGCCAAAATAATAATTACCCCTAAATTACCATAAAAGCCATAAATACAACATGGAAGTTGAAGGTGTTTGCGAGGCAGCAATTATCATCATGGTTGACGGTGAGGACAAAAAAGAAAGACACCCACAATAAGGGCGCAGTCCTGGTATTTGTAATATCAAATAGTATTGTTGGATGACAGAGCTAGCACAAACATTAAGACAAGTTCTGTTAACCCCCTTTAGTAGGAGTGAAGCCAAGTTTACATGTGGACTGTGGTATTAGGGTGGTATTGAGCTTACATTGCACCTCAATACAATCCCAATTTCATTCCAATACCATGAATACCACGCCAATACCACCAATCCTCTCCTAATCCACCCACTTCTCATCCACACATAATATTTTTACCTTTAGTTATGGGTTATGGGTATATTATTTAATAATTTTGTGTTAGATATGTAATTTTGAAAGTAAATCCTCGAATCCAAACTAATTTCATTATAAGTGACTTAATCAAATTTTAAATGAGCTCAAATCAAACACTTAAAGTATAGCTGAAAATTTTATAGAATAAATTAAAAAGCAAAACAATTTACGATTT
>NW_018207838.1:0-727 GCF_001263595.1 Phalaenopsis equestris | reverse complement strand
AATTAGTAAATCTCGCTAAATGGATAGAAAAGGACTGCATCGGGATAGTCAAAAGACAGATATGTCAGGCTTCGTTTCCTTTGGTCGGAGCTATGGATCGACCGAACAAAACCATGATTGAACGAAAGAGCAGGAAGCACTTAAATCGAGAGACAATCATCTATAGCCAACTCCCTCGGTTGATTCTGGATGACCAAAGAGGCCCCCCGCTAAATATTTTTCTAATCCTCTGAGAATGTCTCTTCTGTAAGGAGAGTTGCCCGTCACATTACTGTGATACACCATCTGTTTGACAGTTCAAGTTCACCTTGATGATATGAGGTCTATCATTGATTCTCTTGAGAAGGCCGACCGAAGATATTCCAATCGACTAAATGACAACTTTAACAACCCATTAAAAGCCCTTTATAAGCTGTTATGAATATGGAGTGGTGCCAACACCAGTGATGGATATTAAAAAGTTCCAAAATCAACTACAAATATGAAAAGATATAATAATGACTTGTTACGTCCCTATTTAAACAGTGATAAACATGTAATTTTTTGAGATGCTCCTATAAATTATAAATAGGAGAACATTTCTTCGATAAAAGGACTATTGAATTTATATTTTCAGAATTTATGTTACTGTACACTCTATTCTCTCTCTCTCTCTCTATGTTCCTTTCATTCGTTCAACGCTCTATATATTGTATGTGATACACATGATATTTTTGGATTCAACAAT
>NW_018207837.1:0-727 GCF_001263595.1 Phalaenopsis equestris | reverse complement strand
ATTAACTTCATTATCATCGATAACCCTGAAGATGTTCCTGGTCATACATGCAACCATCCATTGTCCCACCTCATGAGCCCAAACTTGCAAAACTTCTACAAGAGAGTCAAACCAGGCGCCACCGTTCCATGCAACTGCAAACATGACTAGATGATTCAAACCCACGCCTCATCCCGCACCACCGTCCCCATTCATGGCCCCGTTTCTAGGCACCACTATCATCATTGTCAACTCATCTAGTGCCCTAGTTTTACGTCAAAATTAATTTCGTTTTAAGTTAATTTATATTAGTAGTACAAAAATAAAAAGAAATTGCATTAATACAGATTTAAGTTGTTGGCTCAATCAAAAAATTTAAGAATCATTTTACACCCAAAGAAAGCAAAAAAATAAAATAAATTTTCTGGATTTATATTTCAACCAACCAAATAAACTTGAGATAACAAAACGCCTTATATTTAGTTTTAAATGTGTGAACGCTAAGCACATACAGCCAATAGCCCATTAAGTAATTTAGACACATAAATGGGTAGAAAATGCACCAATTAGATGGGTACATAAAATTAATGTCATAGGATAAAAAAGAGAAAGGCTAGATATAAGTTAAAATGGATAAAAGAAGGTTCAAAATGATTTGTACTCAGCAGAAACAAATGAAGAAAGAAAATTAAAAAAGACAACCTAGTTGTGATAAAGCAAATGATGATATTTTTTAGAACTTTTTTTT
>NW_018207836.1:0-727 GCF_001263595.1 Phalaenopsis equestris | reverse complement strand
TACAAGAACAGCTTTATATTTATCAATACAAAAATAAAATATATTCTAGTCCATGAATCTCGATTTCTACTTCCAAACGAACTTAGCTTATTAATTTACATACCAATAATTCAACTTATTTTTCGTTAAATCCTTTGTAAAACAACATACACTTGATTTCTAGGACTGCATTTTGTACAATTGGTGTCGTCAATGCAACTTGCAAATTCATTATAAAAGAAAAATCAATTTAAAATTAGCAAAGTTGAATACACTATGTTAAAGTTGGGTTTCCTTTGGATTTATCTCAAAATTTTTTGCTATTGCTTCCAAATGATGCTTGATTGGATTGTACATAGTCATATATGACGAGATAAATAAAGCCGCCAATGAAGCTTCTGAAAGACTTGTACATACCTTTTCTTGTCCATATGTAACTATAAGCTTTTTATCAATTGGCATACTACATTTATTTAACAATTATAAAACATACCTCTTTTATTAATAAATAAAGATACTTTAAGAATATATGACATGACTATCAATCAAGTAATTGGACAAGCACAAATCTAACATTTCAAAAGTATTCTTTATGCTTTTCCAACGTCATTCACCATTCTTAAGATAGTTCTTATTATGCATCATGTCATCCACGTATAACCAAACAAATAAGGTATATTCATCACGCTTTTTAGCATAAATAGAGTTGGCTCATTGGCACTTTTTTTAAGCAACTGTCTGCAAAAAA
>NW_018207835.1:0-727 GCF_001263595.1 Phalaenopsis equestris | reverse complement strand
TGGACTACACGATCTGCGCTCAAAGCGAAGTACTTGTTAAAGGGGGCAATTTTCTCCGTTTCTTGATTGGCGACCGACGGTTTCTTTATGGAGGCTAGTCCATGACCATTAAACCTGATAAGAAGCGATTAGTTTTGTCTTTGGACAACCCCAATATCAGGTAAATTTTAATAAAAATTTTAGCTTTTAACTATTTGTTGGCAATGCTTATCTATATTTTTTTAAATTTTTCCTGTGAAATTTGAGGTCCTAGGGAAACAGAAGAAAGGCTTCTTCATGTCCCTGAGTTGCAAAATGACTGTAATTTGGTTAATGGAGGAAAATGCATATGCGATGTGCTTTACTTGGCCCCATCATGCTTTGATCAATGTAATCCCATGAAACGGGTCTCACAATGTAATTCGAGAAATAAGGTTTGGGACAATAAAAGGTTTAGTTTATAATTACTTAATTTATCATATTGAATAACACTTTGGAATAAGTTAGAATTGTTATAGAATTAGCAATTGTCACAATCTTATTAGACTAATGCCTCATTCAGTTGATTCAGTTTTACTTTTTGGTGCATAAATAGGTAACACATGCCACAAATTTTGGCTTACATAATCAGCAGATCTCTGATAGTCAAGCGGAGAAAACTAGATCATCTTATTCACTAAACAAAGAGGCCTATTTTTGGGCGTATGTATAGCATGAATACAATAGAAAGAAAATAATGAAGAGAATA
>NW_018207834.1:0-727 GCF_001263595.1 Phalaenopsis equestris | reverse complement strand
CCCCCACCGCTGCCTCGACCCCCACTAGTCCGCTCTCCTCCGTTCCTCCACTGCCGCCGCTGAAAGCAGGAGCTTCTCCGCCGACAAAAGAACCAGCAGCTTTTCTCCCACAACTGCACCATTGAAGTCGATGAGCTCCACTTCGATTTCCTTCGCCACTTCTTATCTCTCGACCACCACCCTCACCAAAATCTCTGCGGTGGTTGCCGCCTGGCGGTGCAAAATAAAGAAAAGAAGGAGAGCACAAAGAGTGGAAGAAGAAGATGAAGCAGTGCTGTCGGAGAAGAAGACACCATTGGAGAAGGCATTAGCATTGGCGAACATCCGTGTCGGCATCACCAGCTAAGAAGGCATCAACATCTATGACGGCGTCTAAGAAGGCACCAGGGATGGGGCCGGGGTTGCGGTTGGAATCAGTAATAGGATAGGTGGGGAGCTGTTTTGAAAGCATAAAAAATAGGTTTTTCCTGTTTTGTGTCAAAACAAAAGCACATTTGTTTAAAAACAAAATAAAAAAAATTGAAAAAACAGAAAACAAACATATTTTTTGTTTTATTTTCGATTTCAGTTCCAAACAGGGCCTAAACTTCAATTTTTACATACCTGTCACCTTAACTTGTGCCTGAAAAGGGTATTTCACTTCTTAGACGTTAAAATTTGGTAATTTTTATGTGATGTGAAGAATTGGGTGGCAAAAATGTAAAAAAAAAAAAAAGTAAAGTTTAGG
>NW_018207833.1:0-726 GCF_001263595.1 Phalaenopsis equestris | reverse complement strand
AGATGTGACATAATATTATCTATTTTTATATATTTTTATTTTATATCAAAATTTGTACTAGGATAAGGACACCAATGAATAATAGAGATAAAATGTAAAACAAATGAGAAAAATCACACTCTCTTCCCACAAACTACTCCTCTTCTCTTTCTTTCTTCCTCTTCTACTCAATGCTACGAAGATTTGGGCATAACCCAAAAATATTTCGGGACACAGCGTCCTCAAATGATTCAACACCCTTGAAGCATTTAGGTAGTCAAATTTTCAGGATCGGAAGTAAGCTTGTAATATTTTTTAAGATATCTGGACAAATAATCAAGAATCAAAGAAAGGATGTCTTCTTTTAACTAGTTTGACCAAGGAATCTACTAAATTTAGGTAACCTCAACCAAAAATAAGAAGCAATTCCTCATATTTACAGATATAACCACATGAAATAACCCTTGATTAAATCAGATATTCAATAAAGAACACCGAGGTTCATGTTAAATTAAAAACACAAAGGTTTGTGCGATGATGAACTTCACATAATAATGGCCAAACATGATAATTATCCTTCCGGCTCTTACAACATTGGATCACGCCAAAATATATACTATTTAAAATACATCTCATATATGCTAACATCAAAGTTCCAGCATAAACTAACTATCCAATTAAAAATTTTATCATCAATAATCTTGTGGTCTGTTTCCCCATCATTGATTCCATTATCCTAAGGCATAA
>NW_018207832.1:0-726 GCF_001263595.1 Phalaenopsis equestris | reverse complement strand
AAATTGAATAGTAATTGTAATAAAGATCATTTTAATAACCCACGCTTTCAAAATAATATATATGATGCTCATCACAGCAGTCTGATAAATATATTTGAGGACGGTTCCAATATTATGTGTTCAACGAGATAAATTGGAACAAACTTCACATAATTCATTAGAACTTTATTTGAAGCCTCGGCGAAAACAACCGCATTCACCTCGTCACCATCGACATGAATTGCAATGAATCCACCATTCATTGGGCAACGACAGATCATATTCAATGCACATGAATCATATTTCAAGCTTTGCATTATTTAGTCTTTCAACTCCATCTTCGTAGCATGTAACGAGGCACGAATAGGATTACTTCAACCTCCTACATACTTGAGCACAAGTTCCTTAGATACAATTATTTTACCATCACACCGAAGCATCAATTGGAAAAAAGTAAACTTCACTCATTTTTAAATATATTTATGTTAAATTCAAGTAACAATAAATTATGCAACACATCCATAATTGCTCTTAGTGTCTATGGATTGTGACTAGATGTCCTAAAATAGGAGGAAAATCATGCACCTCAAGCGTTGTCGTTTCACTCCGTGACATACATAAGACGTACACAGAGCTGTGTGCGTTGTCGGAGGTTATTCAAAAGGTATTGAGTGTAACCTACTTATAATCCTCCAATACCCTCTAAATAACCCGTTCCAAAAACCATGGCAAAACAAAATAAAAAAA
>NW_018207831.1:0-726 GCF_001263595.1 Phalaenopsis equestris | reverse complement strand
AAAAGGCTTTTCCATCACCCAATGCGTGAATGATTTCACCATGTAATAACAAGTTTGGGCAAGGGATTATAAGGTTGTGTTTGGTGTGTTGTTGTGTTGTTCGAACTGCACTTTTGTTTGCATTTGGGGCGCTCGTTTAAACCTATGCTTCTGAAAACCAAATCTCCAAGACTGCATTGGGAAGTCGTCATATTTATTATATTGGTACGATGAGACCTCGATCGAAACTCCTTTTACCCTTCAAGCTCCTAGAGTTTTTTCTTCTCTCGGTCCCGAGCTCTTTTTTGGTTGTCTTCCCCTTTGCGACATCTTCAGCTTTCGCTGCTGTCTCGCATGTGACATCTAGGGTTATGATAATGTATACACTAAAGCTATCAGCACGAACCTCAAAGCAATCGAATGGCTCAGACGATAGCCCAACGACTAAGTTGTCAAATCGTCCTACAACCAACTACGTGATCAAGAATTGACTGACACACCACGACGAGAGATCCGAATGACAGACCACGTCTGCAGTCCAAACCGACCAGAGCATAGGTCTGAGATCTTGATCGTGACTAATTGGTCGACCCACTTTTACCAAGACAGACGAGATTGCCACTTGACTAGGTGCCTCAGTTGACCAATATAAGGTGTGATCACCACTCAGTCGGTTAACTCAGTCGATCAAATTTAAGCAAGTTGGTCAGTCAATTACCGTCATATTAAAATTTAAATTGTAATACA
>NW_018207830.1:0-726 GCF_001263595.1 Phalaenopsis equestris | reverse complement strand
AAAATGTTTGCGTGTTCGCTTCAAGTGACAGAAGAAACAAATAAACAAAATAGCAACATAAGCAATGACGTACCTATAAAAGTAAGGTTTTGATTATTTGTGGTGGAATTTATCTCCAAGAAGCAGACACTAAAACTAGTATCTGGTCTGTTCAGTAAATAACATGCAGGTGTACCAAACCAACAAGACAACTAGTTAAATCCATCCCCGCAGACACTGAAACAAAAAAAGGATCTTCAAGAAAACCAACAACAGTTAAAAGCGAAGATGCAAAAAATAAAAAAGATTCCATGAGTCCAATTCCATTAATCCTCTAATTTCTGATGCACTAGCAAAGCATTTGATTTTGTGGACACAAAGGCAAACAAATAATAAATCAGCAAAAAAAATAAAGGAATTTCCATAAAAGGTTTGTGAACACCCCATAAGAGGTAGCCAAATAAACATGCTCATATTCATTTTGTTAAAAAAAATTATAGGATAGCTCTAACATGTAGATAATGTAGCCTATTCTAAAAACCCAATGAACTAATAGTCGAAACGAAGAGCAGCAGCAACAAATTAATACATTAGAGATAATATTCAGATTAAACCAATTGAGATTATCCCCCACAACAGAAAATAAAATAGGTGTTGGTTTATAAAGTAGATTCCCTCCCTGATTCTGTAAAAATAGAGACAATAAGCAAAAAAAGACAACCCCTGCACCAGAGGCAATTGAAGGCA
>NW_018207829.1:0-726 GCF_001263595.1 Phalaenopsis equestris | reverse complement strand
CCAAAACTCAAGAACCAATCTCATACATGTCCTAAACCTAAACCTATTAAGGCCTATTTATACGAAACAATAATAAATAATAAAATACTAACTTGCCCCTATGTACACAAAAGATAAAATTGCCCTTAGGCTAGACACCAGCATAACAGAATAATACCCCAAATGTACAAAGACTCTTAATGTTACAACCCATGACGGCCAATGCCAATTAAACATAATAAGAAACAAAGGCAGGTAATACCTAGATAATAGAATCATCTCATTCTCTATAATAAATTAATTTCCTTAACGACCCTAACTAATTATATAACATATTTTTTTAATCATAAGGGTATAATAATTAACATAATTAATTAAGCAGAAGCATTCCACAATCTTTTCTTTTTTTCCAACTACAGAATTTCTAATAAATATCTAAAATCATTTACATATCATCAAACATTCTGTACATCCATTGTTTTACACCAAAACTATAAAACTTGCTTCAAAATCTGATTCGCACTCAGTATCAATATTATTTTTCCATCTACCTGAAATAAAAACAAAGTAATAACTAGTGAGCTTAAAAGCTTAACAGGATAAATAATTCTAAAATATAATTAAAATATACACAAAATTAAAGCAATACAACATACTAACTATGAACTAGGAATAAAAGGCTTACATAAATACCACCCAATTCTACATATCTAACACCTAAAGTTCACTTTTTATATTTATACCACC
>NW_018207828.1:0-726 GCF_001263595.1 Phalaenopsis equestris | reverse complement strand
CTCTCTCTCTCTAATATGTTTTATTTGTAGTTTAATTTGAAGAAAATATTACATATTTTGTAAGTATGTGCGGATAAACATGGATGGTGACCACATCATCATAA
This sequence comes from Phalaenopsis equestris, assembly GCF_001263595.1. Classification (NCBI taxonomy): domain Eukaryota; kingdom Viridiplantae; phylum Streptophyta; class Magnoliopsida; order Asparagales; family Orchidaceae; genus Phalaenopsis; species Phalaenopsis equestris. The sequence goes on along the minus strand of NW_018207828.1, from coordinate 622 downwards.
TTTCATTTATAAATAATGTGATCTTCTCATCCATTTTATTTACACAAACATATAAAAATTATATATTTTCTCCTTATTTTTACTTTCAATTATGTTTATTGATTTGATATATATCATATGATTCTTATATATTTATATATCTAATATCTGAATTTTAATATTTATTGGGAGCATTTACATATAGGTACCACTCAAGACTCGTTCAATTACATTACTTACACCTAAATTTTAGATTTTATCCGACCATCCAAATCTTTCTTATCACATCAAAAATATCACTACTTCAATTTAAAAAGGTGAAATACATATTTACATGTACGTAGTGTCACATATACGTAAGAAATGAAATTCAAATGTTAGATAAGTATATGCATAAGAATTGAGTATACATGTCAATCTTCCTATTTATTAATATAACCCTCAAAATTTTAACATCACGTCAAAAATATTATTAAAATTAAATTATTTAAATTAAATATACCTTTTCAAATTAAATATTTTGATATGATCATGATATTAAAATATTATATATAAATACTAAAATTTAGGGGTTAGAGATGCAAATACATAAAATTTATATTACACAGCAGTAGAATAATATAAGAATTGTCAAAATATTTGA
>NW_018207827.1:0-726 GCF_001263595.1 Phalaenopsis equestris | reverse complement strand
TTTTTTTTTTTGTAAGGCAAGCTCGAACTTGGTTTATTAGAAACTTTCATTTCATTTCTTAGTGCACTGCATATTACAGTGGAATTCTCTGATGATCTCATATTCACCCTTTATCGTATGTTATTAAGAAAGCTTTTTATTCTTTTATCATCATCAATATAATAACACCAACAAAAAGATAATTCAACTTTGACCATCTAGAATGCTAACACCTTAAAATAAAAAGGTGAAGATAAGCTCCATCCATCCTTAGACTACATAGCACTTATAACAACAAATGAAAAGCTTAAATTTAACAAAAGCTTCAACACTTCCTTTTTCTTCATCATCTTCTTCATCATCTTCTTCTTCAAGTCAACAAATAGTATATAATTATATTACTTAATTGGTTATCTTGTTGGTAAGGAATTCTTGATTATAAGCTAGTATGGGACATGTGATGATATGATGAGCTAAAGCATTTTCAATGTTTTAATGATCATAAACAAAATTTGATGTTTTCTAGATAGTTTATATAATGATTGAACAATAGATTCAAGATGAAAATTATAAATTAAAATTAAAATCACAGTTAAGTGCATCCAAAACATGAGTAAAGCATGTGGCTTAACCATCTTAAGTGAGCCTAATACCATTGCAAGATCTTGCTTCAAGTGCAAAATATCTATTCTTTAGTCATAAATATTTATATTTTTAGATGTTAGAGATATTAAAATAATTTGTGTG
>NW_018207826.1:0-726 GCF_001263595.1 Phalaenopsis equestris | reverse complement strand
AAGTGAGTGTATTTGCTCAACCAATTCAGCATCACCAAAATGACCGTAAATTCTTCTAACCGAGCTGATGCTTCAATGAATTCCATTGTCACCTCCTCCCATACCATCATTGGTAATGCTAGAGTTTGTAGCAACCCCTTAGGCGTTAACAACATGTAGCTTGTGCCTTCGGAATACATTATACCTTGAGATCTTCACATCCTTTCTCATTCCCACCTAATACAATTTTGATGATATCCTTTGGTACGTTTTGAGCACACCTGAATTACCTTTGAAAGCACTAACATGAAACTTCTGCAATAATTTTTGTGCCTTGAATTTCGAGATAATATATAGATTCCTTGGTAAAATAAATATTGGTCATTTAGTGAATAATTGGGCTTCTTATTGTCGCCATTTAATAAAGATGACCAGAACTAGGCTGATTCCTCATCTGTGTCACTCTCTTACCTTAGGATCTTCTCCATCCGTCATAATAAGGCATTAGCAACCCTGTTCTCTAATCTGGGGTGATACTGACTCACAAAGTCATTACCCGACAATTTAGATAGCCAACTCTATTATTCCTCGGTCACGATATGTTGTTCTAATAGAAATTTAAGGTTTTGTTGATCTGTGTGTGCTATAAAATGCTACCCTAAAAAATAAAGTTGCCATTTTTAAAAAATAAACACAATGATCGTAAGCTCCTTGTCGGCACTAAAAAAAGTTGAGGAGTTGTACGTT
>NW_018207825.1:0-726 GCF_001263595.1 Phalaenopsis equestris | reverse complement strand
TTTGGGATACGACGGTTTGTCCTCTGCCCTTATGGCTCAATTTGGCCTTAAAGAGGTGGAATGTTTCTTACCATACAACCTGGTTATTTCATAGACCCCGGTCGTTGATGAGCCACTATTCATTTGGGACCGTGAGAGATTCACTCTCTAACTTATGGCTGAACAAGGGCTCAGAAGGCATCCATATGTTCTTGTGAGATAACCATCCTTTTTGACAGCCCTTGATACTTGTTACTTTAAATGCAAACACAACCCTTTAATCAAGTTTTTTCTTGGGCATCCCCGTGGAAGTGCTTCTAATCCCACAACAAACAAATACACTTGAATTTATGGTTGTGGGTAGTCTATGTTAGTATTCTTTCATGGATATTCAGTTCAATTTGTTCCTACTCGATCTTATTTGGGTGAACACACTTGACATATCACATGTAATTTATCACATGTTTGCTCATAGTTTTCTTTCTCTTATTTGTCTCCTTCATTATATCTCCTTATCTTTTTGATTCCTCTTTTCCTAGATCATCTATATGATCCGGAAGAGAGATTCACTTGGAAAAGGGAAGTATACGACAATAGACAGACCGAAGACTCCTTCAAAACTAAAAAAGAGAAAAAGAATAAAAATAAGCTACTTTAGAGCTAAAATGAGAGCATTTGGAGCAAAATAAGAGAGCTAAGCAAACACACCTGTGCCCAAGGTGGGGCGTGACACATCTAAAATATATA
>NW_018207824.1:0-726 GCF_001263595.1 Phalaenopsis equestris | reverse complement strand
TTATCAAACATACCTAAAATGTGCATACATTTTATAATAAATCACTACAGTAAAATTGATGAAAGAGATAAAAAAAAAATTATTTGACCCAATAGTGAAGATATTGATGAAAATGACTATTTCTATTGTGTCTCATCTGCATATGATTATAATGGAATAAAAGCTCTTGTGACTAAGATAACCACTGCTCATGAATATCTTTTCATGACAGTCAAATAATTTAACATTTTGATGAAATTAATAAATCTAAACTATCATAAAATTTTAAGGTTTGCTATAAAGATAACAAGAAAGTGTGTGAAGTTGAGAAAGATAAACTAAAAAAAAATTAAAATTAGTTGAGAAAATTTTACTTAATATTAATAGTCGGACATCAGACCAACTATTAGTTATATATGTCTTACTATATAATATATTAGTTATGATTAAAAACTACATTCCATGATAATTTGTTTTAATGATTTAAAACTTTCATATAATAGGGTTGTGATTCCTAAAAAAAATTTCTGAAAGTTTGTTATAATAGGTTCAACAAAATAAAGTTAGTATAATTACTTTGGATAATACATTATCAAATAATTTAAATACTAGAAATTTGAATGAATTATTTACTAAAAGGTTCGGTTTTTTCGTTATGAAAGATGATTTTTCATGTCCATTATACTGTTCATATTTTAAATTTAATATTGTAATATGATTTGAAATAAATTGATAAGATTATAGAAA
>NW_018207823.1:0-726 GCF_001263595.1 Phalaenopsis equestris | reverse complement strand
GATGAAGCCATAGTTGTTACATGAATAATCAATAACTTCTAAGTTGGGTGTATTCTTATCAGCACTAGCAACTTCGTAAACATTTTGGTCAAGTCAGTGTTCGACAAGCTTAACCTTCTAGCCGACCGGTTGGTAGCGCATGTCGGCCCACTTTTTGGTTTATCTTGTGAAAGAAAGAAGGTGTTGGGTGTAATACCATTAGAGGTCACCTGGGGTGAATGAGAGAAGCAATTCAAGGAAACGAAACATATCCTGATAGTGAACTGACATCCCACTTACAACACCATTTTTGGTCCCTCATTGTTAAATCACTTCAAATTTGTGGTGTCCATCGACCACGTTGCACTAAATATTCTAGGAGATGGAGAAATAATCACTGTCAAGAAGATTTAGAGCAATTATGGGCCTGCTACCTCCGGACGATTGGCTAGACAGGGCAGAAGTCGCTTGACTTGCAGAACCAAAATAAGGGTCATTTCGAGACTAATGAGACCACCCAGGAGATTCCTGTCGGTAAGGACGAACCAAATAAATATTTCCTAATAAGTGAGAGTTTTGATGTAGGACATCCTGAACAACTAATTCAACCACTTTGAGACCACCATGATGTCTTCGTCTGGTTTGTTGTGAAGAAGTTGAAGATATCAGCTGATGTTGCTTGTTATAGGTTGAACATGAGCCCTCCAGTCAAGCCAATCAAGCAGAACAAAAGGAACTAAGTGACTG
>NW_018207822.1:0-726 GCF_001263595.1 Phalaenopsis equestris | reverse complement strand
CTGATTTTGGATGGCCATATTTAATTGAGCCTTAAATAACAAATTTCTTATAGCCACATTTTGATAATCCAAATAAAAATTAATAAAACCAATTTTAGTATTTATCGTGTAGTCTCTACGGAAAGACACTTTTACTCAGTACTCTAATACTTTTGTGATCACATACTCTTACATGAGCCCAATCGATAAGCTACAAGGAGTCCAAAACTAATGAACTTCTAAGACTATATCTTTAACTATAATGATCATATTTATGAAAAAAAATCTTTAAATCACTTTAGTCATCTAAAGATTCTTTTATAGCTCTTAAGGTATAATTAAAAATACTAAAATTATATTTTTTTTCATTACTAATTTTTTCTTCTTGTCAAAAAATTTTATAAATGTCTACTTGTTAATGCAAAAAAAGTTTAGGTATAATTAACTTAAAAATAAAATATGATAATGTGCAAAAAAAAATCCATGCAACATGGACACATTGAAACACCAAAATAATAAAGTGAATATGACTTAAAAATTTATTTTCAACTAGACTAGAAAATATGTGAGAAAATGATAAACTATTAAAAAGATAAATTACTACAACAATTCACACCATGAAAGACAAAATGCATAAATAATTTAAGAAAAATAAAACATCAGTATATCCTCCTAAGTTTGTTTTTTATAAGGTACATGAAAATACTTAAAAAAGGCATTCCATTACTCATATATATATATATATAT
>NW_018207821.1:0-726 GCF_001263595.1 Phalaenopsis equestris | reverse complement strand
AAATCTTGCAGTTGTAGTTCTATCACTGACCGATCTCATTCACATGCTTGGCTTCACTTGATCACAATTGTTTTACAAACTTCACAATTATCATCATTGCTCAATTATTATTGCTCAACCATCATCATCGAATGGTAATCTCATGATATCAATCATTTGCCATCGACATTGACATCCACGACTACCAAATGCTTTTTCTATTGTTTTTATTGCCCTTCCTTGCTTCTAAAGCGTTCTCTACTTGAGCCACTAGACGAGCAAGTGGCATTATATGCTTGTCGTAATCTTATCTTCTCTATATTGGGGAAGAAAATATGATGTTTCATAGAAAAAATATTACATTAAGGCTAGGCCTCAAGATTTTCTTACATTTCAAAATTTTTTAAATAAAATTTTGTTCACATTTGAGTTTCATTTATGCATCTACGGAACTTTTTGCAATATTAAGATGAAAACTTCTTTTGACATCATCACAAATTTTAAGCTGTCAATGATTATTATAGTATTATTATTTTTATTTTATTTCTAATTATATGTTTTCTATTGGTTTTTTCTTACTTTATAATCGATATATAAATTTTCTTAATTTCTTATTTATATATATTTTATCTAATGGCATTCAATGAAAACATTTGGCTATCTTATTCTTATTGAAATAAGAACCTCTAAGTAATAATTTTTGGTTTATGAGTCCATAAAATTACAATATACAACTTTCACGATAAA
>NW_018207820.1:0-726 GCF_001263595.1 Phalaenopsis equestris | reverse complement strand
AAAAAATGTTGGACTGGCACTCGTTGATTGGCTTCCTGTTTTTTGGTATATATATTCGTTATTTGTTCTTTCTGGTATATAACTTGTTACTTCAAAATTGAAGCATGAAGGATGCAGTGTTAGTGATTGGCATTACCCATCATTTTTTTTAACAAACGGGTAAATTTGTTTACCAAAAAGTTGTTTTTATTTCTTTAGTAGATCTATATCAAGCTCTTCGTTTTATTTTACTTTCATTTCATGAAATCCTATTTATGTGAGAAATGAGCATTTTCCACAGAAAAGAGTATTAACTTGGGGCTGGTTGGGTTCATTTTTTTTTTTCTATTTTTCGTTTCTATTTTATCTATTTATTGTTTATGTTTTGTTTTGAATAAAAACTAAAATGTTGTTTTGAAAACTCTCAAATATGACACTAAATAGGACACAAATAGCTGACTTCAGTTTGGGGGATAAAGGCTTGTTGTTTTTGTGGCTGTTTTGATTTGAATCAAAACTTGTTTGGTAAGCAAAAATAAGAATGTTTGTTTTCGAACTCTCAAGACAACTAAAATGTTGTTTTGAGTGTTTTTAGAAACATTTTGATTTGTTTTAAAAAAAATAAAAACATGTAAAATACACTAAATGAAATTGTTTTTAAAAACAAAAGCAATAACAATAACAATAACAAAAAATAAAAGTTATTCCAAAGAAGCACATAGATTTCTCTTAACCTCTTTCAGAGAG
>NW_018207819.1:0-726 GCF_001263595.1 Phalaenopsis equestris | reverse complement strand
AGAAGAATTTACATCATCCTCATGTGGTTCAGTCCGTCATCACCGAACGAGCGAGCACATGTCGACGACCAAAAGTCATATGGCCCACCGTCAAATTCATTATTAATATAATTAAGTATATTGTATCAACATCTTTTTGTAAATGAGAGTCCTAAATGTAATTATACATTCTAGATATCTTCTATACTTATAATTAGGAGTTCATTTTATGAAGAAAGGCTCTAGATTTTCTCATTTTTACTCTTCAGCTCTTTTTCCTCTCTCACTCCCTTCTCGTTGGACGCTTTATTCCTTAGGTGTGAATCCCCAAATACTTTAAGATTCAACATTTTATGTAAACATAATTTGATACCCAACGCAATAATGTCAAGCTACAAAAAAATAAATAAATAAAGGAATGAGGTCCACTTTGAAATGATCTCACTAAATTCATGCTTGAGAGTTGAAGTTTGATCAGCTATGTTATAAATCAGTTATTAGTACTGTTTAAATTTTTTTAGTTAATTTAGATCTGGTTTAACCAATGAATTTATTATTCATTTTGTATTAACGTGTATAGTGTATAATGTATACCGTGATATTTAAAAGCAAATTTATTATTTTTAGGGATACTTGCACTTACCTTACTTGCACACAGTCAACATTACCTTCACTATATTTTTTGAAATCAGATTTGCCTTCCTTGTTGTTAGATATTAAATTGAATATTAATCTCAATCCATTTTT
>NW_018207818.1:0-726 GCF_001263595.1 Phalaenopsis equestris | reverse complement strand
GTTCGTCTTATTTGCTCAACGAATAAATAGAACACGAACTAATTGACGAATTTAAACTTTTATTTTGAGAAGACTTTCTACAGCAGCTGCCGGAGATGTCAAATTGAGATTTTCTTTTTCTGGCGGAATGACGGAGGCGCGTTGTAGGAAAGAGAGTAAAATAAGGGTAGCATTTGCACGTATGATCTGGATTTCATGTATTTATATATCTATTACATTAATTTTATTTTTTATATTTATATCATTCAAATCCTTCATATATGTAAATGAGTTGATCAAGCTCAAGTTCAATTCATACTCGACTCATTAAAAAATAACATTGTTCTTGTTCGTTTATCTTCGGCTCGTGTATATTTCGAACATAAAAACTTATTCATGTTCGACTCGTTTGTCAAACACGAGCAGTTCGCGAACCAAGATTCTTTTTAGCAAGCTTAGGCACGCCACCGTATGATATTAAGGGTAAGGGCGAGATTTAAATCAAATTATTTAAATTAAAATATCATTTAAATATAATTTAACTTTTTTTTACTCAATTTTTTAATTAATAATTTAAATTGATTATAAATCCTTATAGTCATTTGTTCAATTTAATTATTTCGAACCAAAACGAGCCAAACAAGAACGAACAAATCTTAGTTCGTGTTCGACTAGTTTATATATCGAGCACAAAAAAAATATTCATGTTAGCCTCATTTGCTTAGCAAATGAATCAAACACGAGCTT
>NW_018207817.1:0-726 GCF_001263595.1 Phalaenopsis equestris | reverse complement strand
AGGTCAAAATTTATAATGCCACCTTGTGTCGCTTTTTCTTCATCTAGTGCAAGAATCAAGACATCTTTAAAAGAGAAGACTAGCTTCTGTACTAATATTTTCTTGCATACGAGAGGAAAATATTAGCGTACTGAAATTCAAAACAGATAAGAATAACAACAAATTATTATTAAGTGGATTTTAAGTTACACATATACAAGCATTTAATTTAATTCAACTTTACAAAACTCAAAACATAAATAGAGAATTTAGATATGCAAATTTTATTTCATTAGAACTTATCTTATCTCACCAAATTTTGCTACAAATATTCTATGGACCCAATCACAGTTACTGGCCACACAGCCATTCTCGGAACAATTATTGCTTTAGGAATTCACTTAAGAGAACATCAAGTTTCATATTATTTCTTTAAATATCGTTCGTTAATCGATAACATGGGTCTCTCACCCTGAAACTACACCAGCTGGTAAGATCCTCATGAATAGAATTTCTCTATCATGAATGGTCCCTCCAAAGTTAGCTCAAACTTTTCACTTATCTTGCGATTTTTGGCCTCCAAAATAACAATTTTCAGTCACCGAAATGGGCATCTCGATGCCCGATTTTAATTTAATATATGTATATATATACATTTAATTTTGAAAAGTAATACTTCAGGTTTTGAAAATACATGAGTCTGTGAAAAATAATTTTTTATGTTGACTAAAAAGTTCCCTTATTTAA
>NW_018207816.1:0-726 GCF_001263595.1 Phalaenopsis equestris | reverse complement strand
TAGGTTAGAGCTTGCAGGTTGGCTCAATTTTGATTAAGGAAGTGTTGTAATGGTATGGTGAAGCTTGTGGAATGCTTAGGTTGAAGTTTTACTAAAGTTTATGGAAACCCGAAAGATTACCGTGGATTTCATTTCTAAAATTGGGAGCACTCAGTGGATTTCATGAGCTGAAATTATGGGGAATTTATTTCTTATGGTGTGGGGAACAACTTTGCTGTTGAGTGTGTCAAGGTTTGAATACTCTATCTGTCATCATCTCTATCATGGAAGCTCTCAGGAATGGCTATCTTATTACCATGGGAGGAAGTGGTTGAGCTAGAGGGAGGCAGCAGGAGGTGGCTCAGGGAGTCGAGAGAGGATAAAGGAGGTGAATTTTGGTTGTGGATAACCCATTATCCCATTTTCAAGGTTCCTTCATCATGAGCTTGAAAATGATGAGGAATGAAATTTTTTGTGAGCTTCTTTCCCATTGCGGGAAGGTGAGGTGGATAAGTGGTTCATGAGTTGGCCTAAACAATCCAACCTAGCCCAAGAGAGGATGATGTGGAATTCATTAGGGATGCCATATAATCCACACCTCATGATGATTTTTTGAATTTGGGTAAAAAATGGTTGCTCCCTATGTGGCTCAATAAGCTCCATGTATTTGGCAAGTCATGATGGGTTTATGGGTTACCAAGTAACACGTAGGTAAAGGGAGTTTTGGGCTTGAGCCCTCACGAATGG
>NW_018207815.1:0-726 GCF_001263595.1 Phalaenopsis equestris | reverse complement strand
TTGTACTCAAATAATTCATATTTTGAAAAGCAATCCATCTTTGTTTAGCGGGCAGGGTTGTTAGTCCATATCCAAATAGTCTGATTCTCCTCCGTTTAAGGATTGGAGTAGACAATTCTAGTAATTTTCACATATATAAATTTTTTAAGTCAAAATCACTTAGTTTGATCCTCCTCATCAGGACTGGAGTTAACATGACTAATATTTTAAAGAGATTAAAGTTAATGAATTTCAAATAAATTTCAAACAATCAAATTGTTGATTATCTCCGTACTGATTGTGAATCTCAATTGTAGAGGGTCAATTTTAAAATAAATTTTCAAAGTAATAAGTTAAAACATTCAAGTTGAAATGAATCACTTAAAAATTCAAAAGTAAATTTCGTCTACACTTCGTGACAGTTTGTCAAGGGTGATAAATTTTGATTGACTTCAGCTCGCAAATGGTAAATGCCACATTAAATGTCACGACCCGGTTTAAGGCTTAGAATTAACCAAGATGGGGGGCAGACAGTCAGATGGTGGAAATTAAGATCTTGATGCCCATTTTCTATAACTAGCTATTAAAAAAATAAAAGTCAATAATTAAATAAATTTAAGACACTATTTAATTTTACCTCGCCACTGGTTGTCTGCATCTTTTTTGTACATTTTATCTTTTATCGTTCATCTTTTAATCAATTAAATTAAATTAAAAGTTAGTTTAAAAAATTCAGTAAGCTAAATA
>NW_018207814.1:0-726 GCF_001263595.1 Phalaenopsis equestris | reverse complement strand
GTTGAGATACAACTCACTCAAATAATAAATAATTAAATATTACGAACATGACACAGTCTAACTTAATAATTTCTTAAAAGTTGAGTTTAATTTTGGTCATTAAGGTCACTTTCTTTTACCCAAACTCCACTATTAATGTTATAAAATTTAAAAGCCAAAGCAATATCAAGGAAATGATCAGGTGTTTGTGGGAATGGTGAATCAGTGCCCAACTGATGTTCATCTATTTTGTTGATACTTTTCTAAAAGAAGATTACTTGTATGCTTAATTTGAGTCATTGTAATTTGATGAAGTTATTTGGATATAAATGTTTTGTAGTTACAACTAATTAATGGTTTTCTAGTGAGTAATCATGCTTGTTTTGCCGTCGACATCGACTGTTAAGCAACAACTATGCTTCATTTTTGCAACATCAGTTGCTAGCCACAATATGCATGCTTCTGTTAGCCATAATCATATCATAAATTTATGCTTTTAACATATATCTAGTTTATGTTATGTCACATTCTTATTATTAACTTTTTATGCTGTAATATTACAATAGAATACTATAGTTTAATATAAAATACTAATAAAATAAAGGGACATTGACATACATCTCACTCAATGCTTATGGATTTATGAATCTCACATCAATACTTCCATTTTTATTTGCATAGCAACCAATTCTTTCCTATCATATAAAAAAATAGCTCTTATTATATTTTGTAATGATCGAATCCATC
>NW_018207813.1:0-726 GCF_001263595.1 Phalaenopsis equestris | reverse complement strand
CATTGACCTAGTTAAACCTTTTGTCGCATCGTTTATCCTCTGATATATTTTCCCCTTACACGTATTGATGCTTATGGGCCTATGGCATGCAATTGAGATACATGATAACATTTGATGATGCTAAAGAGCATGTTATCTGGCCGAAGAATCTTACTGATGACATGCTAGAAAATATTCTAGAGAAATAGAAAAAAGCTGAGGCTGTGTCAGCCTTAAATCCATAGAAATATAAGTACCATTTTATCATAAATATGTGCATTTATTTAAATTAGAGTTAAGGCTGTGGAACATTAGTGGATCGACTTAGAGGTGCTCCCCGACACGTCAACTCGACCCAAAACTGACTAAAAAAATCTTAATGTGGGTTGACCCGATTAATTTTTCAGTTAGTTTCTAGTCTAGAATCCTAGCCCATGTAATTTTCTAGATTGAGTTTAATTTAAACTACCAACCCGAAATTGATCTGCCTACCCGAAATTAATCTTTCAACTCGTAATTGATATGAACTTGACCATATTGCTGTAATTCTTTATATGAAACTGGTTATGCTTGTCTGGTTTGGGTCAGTTTGATTGAAGCCGGGTAGGTTTTTTGATCCATATAATATTCGGGCCCAGTTTGAATCAAGCAATTTTAAGTCAGATTTATTTAGACCCAATTCCAACCCACAAAACCAATTTGAAACACTTAGATAAAACTCTGAAAACACTTGCCTGTTTAAACATT
>NW_018207812.1:0-726 GCF_001263595.1 Phalaenopsis equestris | reverse complement strand
TAATTTAATTAAATTTAATATATAATTTAATATCTATTTTAATTATGCTATAATTAATTATAAAATTCTTTAATTATAGTTAGCTTGATAATAAACAAATAAATTAATTAATAATTATTAATTATTTATCTACATTTGAAATCAACCGAATAAAATTAAGGGGGCGTTTGGTTGCCTATAAGATTTAGGTTAAATAAGATATAACAAATCTAGTAAGTCTGAATTTATCAAATCCAAATGCTATAAATCCATAATAGTATTTGATTCAATTTAAAATTAAATCCATTAAAATTGTTTGCCGTGTTTGGCATAAATCCACTTCTATGACTTTTTTCTTAAGCTAAATCCATTAAATCAACTTAATAATCAGATTTAATAAATCCATATTTACGTTAAAAAATAACAAAAGGGAATGATAATTGGATTTAGCAAAGCTTGGATATAATTTCTTTGATTTTTTCATTGAAAGAATTTACGTTAAATACTATCAAAATTCTGCTCAAATCCGACTAACGAACGAACCAAAAAAAAGATTTACAAACTCACCATTCAATTTGTACTAAAATTAAATTGAGATTTACGTACTCACAACCTAATTCCTTTGTATTAAGTTACAATCTTTTAAAATTTCAATTTTTATGTTAGAAATATAGGAATTCCTAAAATTTGAATTTTGGTGATTGAGATGTTAATATATAGCAATTGAAGCAAAGCCCTAAACTTATC
>NW_018207811.1:0-726 GCF_001263595.1 Phalaenopsis equestris | reverse complement strand
TTTTTTTTCCTAAACTGAAATCCCATTTTCAGTCCTTTATTTATTATATATGTCATCTAATATTATTTTCTACGCCCTCATCTATTGATAGGCCACCACTCTTTAGGATAAAATGATTTACCCTCTAACCTTTAGCTCAGATTGTCATTAAGACACAAGATAACTTTTTTTGAAATGATAACTTTTATCCCATGACTTCCATTTATTGAGAGTATTTTCTTAGGAAACCATCTAGATGTAATTAATCAAAGTTTTGGAGTATTCATGTATGTAGAATAAAAATAAATTTTTAATCTAGTTATATATGAAGGATCTTTGTAGGTTTTTTGAATGGGTTGGTTAGTCTCATTCTTTCATCTCTCCATTTCCTTATTAAACTTCAAAGATCATCTTTTGGAAATCTTCGACACACGTTTTTTATGTTTTTTTTATTTATATTTACCTCACTTGATCTTTCTTGTTTTCATCTCACCTTCATCACGGGGTGATGTTGTTGATTAAATGAAAAAGCCTATCTGAGAGGATATATATATAAAGGTCACTGTGAAAAGACAAAAAGAATATGAATAGTATGTTTATAGGAAAGACTTCATAAAAATATTTTATAGTTGCAACTAATGATTTTAACAGGATTAGACATATACATGTAATATGAAAGTGTGACATAGTTTAGTCTTATGGTTACCCTTTATTAGTGGATGGCTGATAGCAACAGTCGTGAAACTC
>NW_018207810.1:0-726 GCF_001263595.1 Phalaenopsis equestris | reverse complement strand
ACATAACTAGGAAAGCTTTGAATGTAAAGTGTGTAGATTCCCCTATTACTTTTAAATTAAAAGACACTAGCAAATATTTGTTTCCCTATGCCAAATGAGTAAACCAGAAGACAGCGGACCGGTGCGGTTCCACTCGGGTCAAGTTCTCAATCCGGTTCGAACAATCACCGACCGCCGGAAGACCTCTACAAAACGAACTGGTTATCGATAAGCCTTCTCTGCGTGCCGTACTTTCTTCGCCATGGCGGTTGTACGATGCTCCTCTTCTCTCTTGTCGATGGCTTTATTCCATGGGCATCCTAGTTTCTCACTCCGCAGGCGGACCCTCATTGGTGATGCTCGACGGCTGATAAGCGCATCTGCGGTCCCTTCGGAGTCAGGTGAGGCATCTCGACCTACCGCTCATGTTTAACATAGGGCAGTTTAGTTCTACCTGGACTTTTAAATGAATGGCTTATTCTTAGAAGGCAGCCTTTCTCGCTCAAGAACCATGCTTAAAGACCTGAGCCTCGGTGAACTTGAAGTAAGCGTTCTGTTCTTCTACTAATTGCTTTCTATTTCTATTCGCCTCGCCATGTGTTGCTTGCTTCTCTGTGAAATCTTTTTTCATTGTTATACTTAAATAAAAACTTTGCTGGGATTTTCTTTAAACTTTTGGAAATCTACCTGATCTTTTGGCCGATGGAATTGGATGTAAGGTTTGGCCCAAGGTCTTTTTTTTTTTTT
>NW_018207809.1:0-726 GCF_001263595.1 Phalaenopsis equestris | reverse complement strand
TGTTCCTCTCACTGCTCTACCCATGCCAAAATATATTTTCTTTTTGACGTTTTGGGCTGGTTCAATTTTGGCAGCAAAATAATAATGAACATCTAGTAAATGTGGTTAACTTAGTAAATCCAGTAAATTTTGATCTCAAATTTAAAGGGATTTGTATCATCTCTTCACATTTAGTGTCCATAAACATCATTTATTTCATTGTGTCTTTAGTCTCACTTGACCACATCAAGCAAAGAGATAAAACAAATAAACAAACAATATAAGTTTTGAAAAAGAAAAATAAACATGAAATATATATTCAATTTAAACTTGAAATATATATTTAAAATATGTTTTATGATTATCTTTAGGCTTATGCATCATGAAGCATATGAAAAGATATAAAAATACCAATGGTTCATAAAAACATGAAAAGGTATATACACATGAATGATCATGATTAGGAACTACAAAATATTGAATATTAGTAGTATCTTCACCTTTAATCCTCTCATTAAAGATCCAAAAATTAAGAGTTTATGAAAATGTTGCTTCAAATTATTTACTCTAAACTTTCATAGAGAGGCTATTTTAGGTTTGCACTAAATCTTTATTTAAAAGTTAATTATGTCATCCCAATTCCATGGTTGTCCAAGACTTGCATCTAAATGGCTAAAATTTTTTATTGAGGATGCCATTCATTTTGCCACACTAATGGCTCTCATACTTTATCAACTTTGATAATTT
>NW_018207808.1:0-726 GCF_001263595.1 Phalaenopsis equestris | reverse complement strand
GCCTAAAAATTTAATTATATGATAAATGTAACTTATCAATAAATTGTTACAGCTTAGCTGTCCTAAGAAGTTGCTATAAGGAAGTTGTTGCAAATAAACTGGCTAATTTTTTTTTTTTTGGGCGGTTTGAAAATATGTATGCGACAGCTATTTCTGGACAAATTACAATTTTGTCCATGTGTACTATTGTTGTTTGTAACAGAACCGTCATAATCATATATTTGATACATTAGAACGGTACAACAGGTTAAATGAGGTTGAGTGAGGTTGAGTCGTACACCTAAATCGAGCTCAAGTGTCAAGCTCCAGTTAGGCTCAAGATACTAATATTTGGCTCATGAGTAGGGTCGTGAACTCAAACGAAATTGCCATGGGAGCTTACTGGAAAATTCATTTAAATGAGTCTAGGAAAAAAGGCCACGATAGGTCACTAAAGAAGGTATAATTATCGATATAACTGGAATGCGGCTTTTTTATTCCGCTCGTGAGCCAAAATGTTGAGCCTCAATGAGCTCGAGCTAGATGGTCAATAACTTTCACTATAAAAAAGTTGGTCATTTCCAGAGACTAGATCTCATCGTTTATCGACAAAAAGATTGTCGATTCTAATATTTTTTTTACGACAAATCGATTGTTTTAAGATCGTAGCTAAAATACTTGTTTGAAATTTTTAAACCATTGATATTCAGATGAGATTAAAATACTGATGTCTTATCGACGACATTT
>NW_018207807.1:0-726 GCF_001263595.1 Phalaenopsis equestris | reverse complement strand
AAAAAAAAAACCAATGATATCGACGCATTCCAAGCTTGAATTATTTCAACAAATATTATGTATAGCACATAAAACAAATATATAACACTGAAATGATTAATAAATTTGCATATGAAAATTTTGCAGGTGCCATGCCTCCACTTGCCAAACATTCCTCCCAATGAAAATTTTTGCAGCATCTGACTCATCCTAAAACCCGTTGATAAAGCTTGGATGCTGGCTGCTATTGGGATCAATCGCGAGGAAGAGTCGTGGAGGAAGACATGCCAAGAGGCCAAAACTAGTCGAAAGAGTGAAGGTAGAACACTTGTCCGTCCGAACCCAATAGATGAGGATCCTCATGTAGGACAATTGTCTGTCGGCATTGATGGTGGTGACCCGATCCTGTGAACAAATCCGGCTCCCAAGGTACTAGCCGATAGTACAGAGGCTGTGGTCAATCGCCCGTCCGAACCTGACAAGGGACAAGGTCCGGAGTGAAATCTCTAAAATACATTGGTCGTCCCCCAGGACCTTAGCAAGTCGTCTAGAAAAACTGGAGGCAATTCTAGCCCGGCATGACTGGGAGTTGTAAGTCAAGCTAGAGGAGATGTGTGGGAAAACAATCAGTCTTCACCAAAATTGTTGAACTTCGGAAGGGTGCATTCATTCGGAGGGTCAATTATGAGGCGGATCAAGAGAATCAATTTAAGCTCGATGTTTAGACGTTGAATAGGAGATTAGTTA
>NW_018207806.1:0-726 GCF_001263595.1 Phalaenopsis equestris | reverse complement strand
TATACTCATTTTTAAGGATATTATGCTTTAATAAATGATATTTTGTATGTTTTTGGTTTCAGATACTAGAAATAGACTTTTGGAGAAAAATCAGAAAAAATGGAGCAAAAAGGAGTCAGATGAAGCAAAAAGAAGTCAAATGAAGCAAAAAGGTACAAAGTGTTCGAGTGCTTAGGCGCCGGGTAATAACCCAAAGGCTTCTAGAAGACTACTGCCTAGGCGCCACGGTTGGGCGCCTAAGTGCCATAATTGGTTATGGATTTTATGCAATGAATTCAGACGAACGTTGAAGAGGTGCTTGAAGTGACTTTGATTATTTTTACAGCTTTATTTAATGTGACCATTGGCTAGTCAAAAAAGGGGTTTTTGGGGCGTACATATTAAAAGAGGAGAGAGAGTGTGTTTGTGGAGAGGTTGGAAACTCTTGGACTTTTTAGGAAGTATAGAGGATTGTTATTTGTTGGGTAAGGAGCGCGTGAATCTTTTGTAAAGATAAGTCTTTGACTCTTTTGGTATTTGATTTGAATTATTACAATATAGTTGTGTGTTTTCAATGTTGCAATGAAGAATCCTTGCCTTTTATCCATGCATAGTGAGTAGTTTTCTTTACTCTTTCTCTTTGTGAAGAGAATTAATTATGTGTATGATTAGAAGTATTCTAAGATTTCTTTTATTTTAAAATTGTGATGCAACTTCACTTGAACTTCATTTACATTACAATTTAGG
>NW_018207805.1:0-726 GCF_001263595.1 Phalaenopsis equestris | reverse complement strand
TAGACTTGCCCGTAGGGACAAGCTAGGGTATTTTTAGGCTCTGTGACTCATTTTATATATTGTAACTGAACGATAACAACAGAGAATGAGAGAGAGATCTCTTTATAGAGCATATGCCATGAGAGAAGAGCCAAAAACCACTTCTACATGCTATTGACCCGATTTATATAAGAAAAGAGCCATAAGGTAGAAAATTACATACCTGCCTATGCTTTAAAGACGTTATAGTGTATTACTGTCTTTTGTCGTGTTTTTTTTCATTCGTAACCGATTTTGATATCCTTTTATGTGGCTGGAACTTCGAGCTGACAGGTCTTCGAGTCGGTTGGCCGAGATGGTGTCAATCAGCTCTGGGGAACCAAATGTCTTGCAAGAGGCAGCCAATCAGTCTTATGGTGTCTGGTCGTCTTGCTTGTTAATCATTTATCTTTGGGGGATTTTGCGAAGATTTGTTGGTGTGAATGTTTGCCTTTTATTGGTAAATCAGCAATTTTCAGTTGTCTGGCTAATGGTTGGCTGACAGTTCTTCAACATGTTGACTTTATGATTACTTATAGCTTTTTGTTAGGGGATATTCTTCTTTAAATCTGAGATGTCAGATTACCTCGAGATTTGTGAACGTCATTTTTGGGTGTACATTATTATTTCTATTAATCTTTTGTTCTGTGAGTTTCATTTATTTTTTAAAATATTATTATTGCAATATTGAGGTTGAAGATTATTTAT
>NW_018207804.1:0-725 GCF_001263595.1 Phalaenopsis equestris | reverse complement strand
ATTTGAAAAATGGATGAAAGAGGGTGCTAGATTTGAAAACTACAATGTTTCTGATGCTATGTATGTAATTGCCTCCCCTTTTTTTAGTGCTGTGAAAGGTCAGATAATCAGAAGAATTATTATAAAGAACCAAATCAAGTTATAAAACTGGATAAATATGATATCAATTTCTTAATTCATGCTTTTTCATAAACACAATTCTATGAAGGGACGAATAATCAAATGGATATTTATCAAAAGAAAAAGGAGAGGTAGAAGTGTTTTGCTATAGTTCCCATAGACCTTGGAATTCAAACGGAGCCCAAGTTTGTAGTTATGCTTATCCTTACTTTTCATTTATTTCATAGTTTCTACTCGATTCACTAAATTTAATATAAATTGCATGCATTGTAAATTATTTTGCATGATAAAACAAAGTTTTCTCTGCGTTTTACTCACTCTTCCTCGTCTTCTGTGATTATTTTGTCAAAACCACATATTAGGCAAAGTAGATGGAATCATACCCGCATATTTTCTGACATCGGAGATGAGGATGGAAGGGATGGTAGCGATATTGAAAATGGAGGAGCACGCACCAGGACATCTTTTCCAGCATCCAGAGCTTCATTAAGGTGCACAATTGCTCTATCTTCTTCTTTTCGTGTATGAGAAAAGCTCCAAAATAATCTCCTGATTTTAGTCATTTTTAGTCCCAGAGCCTATGAGTCATTTTAGTCCCCGAGGAC
>NW_018207803.1:0-725 GCF_001263595.1 Phalaenopsis equestris | reverse complement strand
CTTTCTATTGTAAAAAGTAAGCCAATAGCACATTACACCACGAGCACACACACAACAAAAATGATCAAATAAAATAACAAGAATAGACAACACATTCTTCTAGCATAGAAAATCCCTCAAATAGAGTAAAAATCTTAGGACCTATAGGCCACTTAAATGCCCTCACTAATCAACTTAATAGGTACACAAAGTTCTTCTGTAGAACAATACTATAGAAAATTAATAATCAATTATCATCGATTAGGTGGTATATATCAACTCCCCAAAGCACAAGGGTTTGGTAGTATCACTAAATTAGAAAAAAATAAAATGCAAATCACAAAATTAGAGCCTTGATCATTGATCCCTAAAAAATGTTGCGAATCATGGGATACCACACAAGCATACATCTCAATCAAGTAGTATATAGATTTTGAGTCTCTGTAACAATTTTTTGAGATAAGAATTAATTTCTAAATAGTTCGAGTAATAACTTACTAATTCTAAGGTAGTTAAAATTTTTTTAATGTTTTTAAAGCTTTCTCTAAAAATCTTAATTTTTGAAAATAAATCCTACTAATTTTTGGGTTTTTATTAAAGATAGAAAGTCTTCCTTGAATTGGATCTTGAGAAATTACAATTACTTTTTAACCAAATTCTATTCTAATGTAGTTGAAGAAATTAATATTGGTGATCAATATGACTCTGACGATGCATTTGAAGAAGAGATCATGACTACATCCTCC
>NW_018207802.1:0-725 GCF_001263595.1 Phalaenopsis equestris | reverse complement strand
AAGGTGTCCATAAGGTGGATGAATGCAGCAACAAGGTAGCACATTGGTTGGATTTGGGCGGCTAGAATAGTGAGGACAACACGGGGAACAGTTGGGAAACAGGTCTCTAGTGCCGGAGGGTGGTAAGGGCGGTTGGAAAAGTTGGGGGTGACCGGAAATGGCAAGGGGTAGGGCTGGACAGCAGGTAGGTAGCAACGGAGAGTGGTAGGGGCGGCTAGAATGGCTGCAACAACGAAGGAGGTGAATTTTGGAAGGTGGTAGCAAATGGGAAGGTGTTGAGCGCAGGTTCTGGAGTCGGCAGCTTTTTGGAAGGGGAGGCACAGTGGTGAGTAAGGCTGGAAAAGGCAGGGATAACAACTTTTTGATGTTCTGGATGGCGACGGCAAGCAGAAAAGCTGTTGGTGGCAGCTGGAAGATAAATAACTGCAGGAAATAGTTAAGAAAGTTGTTCGGGCGGCTGCGACAAGGACAGAGCGGTCGGGAACGATGCGGGGAGGATGAATAAGAGGATAAGGAAGATAGTAACTATCTCGAGAAGGAGATAAAGTTGGAGCACCACTCAAACTCTCGGATACAATTCTTGAAGGGAAAAATGGACGTCGACGACTGTCCTAAACAAACTCACATCAAAAGCTCCTTCCAAACTCTAATGCAACGCATATATATGAAAGAACTAAAAAAGAATGAAGGATAATTGGAAAGAAAACATAAGAAAGGAAATTGGA
>NW_018207801.1:0-725 GCF_001263595.1 Phalaenopsis equestris | reverse complement strand
TTTTTTTTCTGAGTTAAATCCCTTAAACACACCTAATAAGTGGATTTAACAGCTCTAAATTTACTAAACGAAAAAAAGCAAAACTGATTTTTAGCTTAAGGGAAAATTTATCTAGCTTATTTGGACATAGCGGAAAGCCGGCTGGGCCGCCGCTGGAACTCCTTCCGTCGCCGTTTCTGAATTGACGACGGCCAGACCTGCGTCTTCATAATGCGATTTACCCACCCGCAGTTAGCGGAAACATTCCGCTCAACGGACTTCTGAATGGCCAATTTGCGTGGGTTTATCAACAAGGAGGAAAAGGGCTTGTGGAGGCTGCAACGGAAAGAGCCTCGGTGGGCTGTTGGAGAGCAAAGACAGCTTTTAGGTTGACCGTCAGAGAATCGGAGATGTTCAGACAGCGCTACGGAGAGGTCGTCGCAGGCCGAGCAGTGGAGCGCCGGCGTGTAGCTTGGATTTGTTGAAGATGGATGCCATTGGGGTTTGTAAGATATTTCCATGTAGCTTTCCTTCTATTCTGTTACGAAATAACAGATTGGGTGCAGTATTTATAGGAGAGATTTTGCTAAGGCGGTTGGGAGTCGGCGCCATAAATAAGGAAATTCAAATCTGCCCGAAATTTTAGAGAAATAGGGTTGGCGTGGAGGAAGATAATTTTTTCAAGAATGTATTAGAATTATATAATTTACACATTCTCTAAGGGGCCGTTTTAGAAAAATTTGCAT
>NW_018207800.1:0-725 GCF_001263595.1 Phalaenopsis equestris | reverse complement strand
AAAGATAACGAACGACTAAGAATATGAAGTTTCCCTCTATAGTAAGCGATTGACCGACAATTCAACGCTAAGCATGATAATCCGCGTCTCTAAACCCAGAATATATCAAAACTCTAGAGATGGTCCCCTACTCAGTAGCGGTAAGATCCACTAAAGGTTAATGCGCAAATCGTCCCGACAACAAGTTTCATCGGATACTCCGCACAAGCAACGAAAAAATCTGCTCAAATCATTGTGAGAGGGAAGATTCTATTAGGGCAGCAAACTGACCAAACATATGAGACATGTGAATTGTAAGAACTGAGCCAAAAAGCAAGTGAGCCATAACTTGCCCGACGAAACGACTCGACTTATCAGTCGACCGCCCAACCGAAGTGATCGGTCCCGCAGAACCAGCCAGACAGAACACTTGTCAAGAAGGGCAACCTTATTTAAAATAATTGATTATCCCCTCTTGGCAGAGAAAAATTCAGATCAACCAGCCAACATTATCGGTCGCCCGCCAGCCAACAACATTCAAACTCATGTCATTATCAACCATTATTTTTTACGACATTATGACGATCATTCATTCAAAATATAGACATTGACTCTATTTAGAGGAGGCTGACATAACAGTTCTGACCTCCCTTAATTGTATCAATCAGAGCCCTTTAAATAGGTGATCCCAAGAGAAATAAAGACATGTTGTCTCATCTCTTTCCAGATGGGGAAATTTTTTTTTT
>NW_018207799.1:0-725 GCF_001263595.1 Phalaenopsis equestris | reverse complement strand
TGACATACACTTTTTGGTAAAAGATGAATTTTTATTGGCCCACCGCATACATCTCTACGTGCGGTCGGCGGACGTAATAATTTTACCAATATCAGAGCAGTGTAGCGCCAGTCCAGACTAAACTGCAGAGCAAGAAAATAGAGAGTTTCAAGAAAATGGAGTTTACACATCAGAGCACCGCGTGCTACAGCTTTAGCATTGTAGTGTGATGACCTGACAAAACATTTTCTTTTGATGATTATGCGGTTATGAGCACAATTTTGAGAGTTTAAAAAAGAGAGACAAGTTATTGATAGTGGGGATTTGTGTATTTAGGGCAAGTATTTTGTGTTATTTGAGGATTTTAGTCTATTTTAAGTGATTGGGAGAGTGAGAGTGAAAGTAAGAAAGAAGTGTAAGCAAGGAAAAGAATTGGGGATAAAGTAAACATAGCAAATAGAAGAGCGTAACAAAGAAATTTCTAATTCTATTTGTTATAATGAAATTTAGTTGGTGTAAACTTGTATTCTGGATTTCAATGAAGAAAACGAGAGGCTAAATCCTTGCTATTTTGGTTTGAAATTTCTAAATTAGCTACTTGGAATTTTTAGTTTTAGGGTTTAAATTGACAAAATATGTTTACTTTTCTACAATCATTATTTACACTTGCAATGGTCTTGCATGTGTTTAAAACTTCATGTGAATTTGTGATTTTGATAAAATCCAAATGAAACTATATATATATA
>NW_018207798.1:0-725 GCF_001263595.1 Phalaenopsis equestris | reverse complement strand
CAGTTCTAAGAACGAAATAATATATGGCGGGAACTTAGACGTAGAGCAACGCTCCTTAACGATATCAAAAAAATTCCCTTGTGACCTGTGAAAATGAAATAAGTGCGACATATGAGAAGAACATGAGCCAATATTTTCTATTAATGACGAGTAAAGTGACAAAATAGTCCCCTGACTGCTTACATGGGGTCATTTTAGTCCCATAATTTATAAAAATGTCGAACTAATCCTCAAATTTTTTTTAATTGAAGCTGAGATAGTGCTCTTTGGGGACTGTTACAATCATATTAAAAGAGTCTGGGGCTAAATTAATACTTAAATAGACTTTGAGACTAAAATGACCCACTGCAAAAAATCACTAAGACTATTTTGACACTTTTCTCTATTAATAGTAAGCATTTATGCATGGAATTAACGGATAAAATGCTTTCTTATGAAAATAATAGGGCCAACAATGTAGTAAGACTAATGCTTGACCAACAAATCTATTGCCATCACATCATAAGAAACACGAAAGCAACCACAGAAGCACAATGATACAAGTGTTATGCCGGGAATCAGGTGAGACCTATTCAACATCGGAGAAAAATAAATTGAAAATATAAGATAGATCAACACACAAAAAATACCATAATTTTACTCATTCACCCAATTAATGGATGGCGCCCGTCTGCCATCACTATAGATTTCACTATATATATATATATATATATATATAGATAGAT
>NW_018207797.1:0-725 GCF_001263595.1 Phalaenopsis equestris | reverse complement strand
AGTAAAACGATAATTTTAGGGTTTGTATCGATAATCATTGTGCATGAAACATTGGATTGAAGAGTTTTAAATAAAAATTATTTCAAATGATTGTCGAATTTATTTGCATGATATTTATATGTGATAAAAATCCTCATGCATGTTTCAAAATGAAGACTTAATTCCTACAACGATCTTAGGTGAGAACAATAATCTTTGGGTTCTAGTTATTAAGGTTGTTTTTAGGGTTATCCTTGGGTTTGGTTAAAATTGATTGTGTTTGAAATTTATTTTGTTTATTTTGAATTTTATCAAGTTAAAAATTCAAATTTCTTAAATTAGGGTTTGCTCAAGTCTAATCTCAAGTGAAATTTAGCTAAAGTTTAAGTCAGGAAAATATAGTTTACCAAAACTAAAGTCAATAGTTAAATGTTAAAATAAACTATGACCTAGAAATTTTGATGAAACAATAGTGGTATAAATGGGTTAAAATCCAATTTCCTTGAAAAGAAATATAGGAATATAGTTTTAGAATAAAAATTTGGGGATTAATAGAGAATTTTGGAGACCTTTGCATGATTTAGCTTATCCTTAATGGTTATATGAACCCTCAATGTTCTTTAAGTTTTGGAGAAGATTAAAGAGTTATTTTTTCCTTGATTGACAAAAATTATAGAAACATCTAGTGCAAATTACAAAAGCTCTCAGTACTTAGTAGTTCTACAAAAGCTCTAAGTACTTAGTAG
>NW_018207796.1:0-725 GCF_001263595.1 Phalaenopsis equestris | reverse complement strand
TTTTTTTAGTTGACTATTAATCTGTGTCAATATTTGACACATATCTACTGCTAAATATAATGTTTGATTTCTAGTATGCAATCTCCCCTAGTTTGAGAAAAATGACCGGGCATATCATCTACTATCAGTTGATATCCTTAATCAATTGTCAACTGATTACAACAATATTGTTTGAAGTTAGTTAGCATCATTATTGCATTACAATTTTGGTCACTAATCACCTTTAATAAAGAGATAATGACCAAGCTTATACCAACAATCAATAAATGCCTAACATTCTTATCAATTGTCTTTCATTAAGTATTAGCCACCTATGCACAACACCAAATTTAATGGTCATTAATCTCACTTATTATAAGGAGAATGATTGAGTAGAATAATAATCAACTTCAAGAGTTCCAGCCCGCAATAGTCTATCACTAATATCTAACACCCAACTTCTTGGTCACCAATTGAATGTAAAGGAGACTATCAACAAACATCCCAATCAACCATTATTTGGTTGCTATCAGCCACTAACATCAAACACCAACCTTATTGGTGATTGATATCTTATCCTTTGAGAACAATCAAATAGACCACCGAATTTTGCTTGAAATCTCACATTCTAATAAGTCATCATCCAACACCTGAAAACAATCCAATTGAATTCCATCAACTACTAACTTACACTTAGGGTCTGTTTGGGGGGGCTTATTCGCCGATTGTGCGTTTTGAAAACGCCG
>NW_018207795.1:0-725 GCF_001263595.1 Phalaenopsis equestris | reverse complement strand
GTTAGACTCTTTTGAGCCATTTAATATTTAGGTCAAGTTCGGGTCAGACAATTTCGAACTTGGTGAATTTCGGGTTAGACTTGAATCTGACATGCAAAACCAATTTGACACCTCTAATGCTAGTATCAATGTTAACAACCCACATATTGCCATCAACACTAATTTCCATCATCGCCTTCAAAGTTCACGCGCATCATTGTTAAGGCCAATATATGGCGTCACCAATGACATTGATGCCCGTTATTTTTGCCTAAGCACGTTCCAATCAATGCTTTCGATTGACACCAAGCTAATCGATCGACTCACATCATTGTTTGTGATGACGAAACAAGATATCATCATGCACCAACATTCAATGTTACATTCTTAGTTATTGGTCTCCCCTCTTATAAAAGCAAAAGGTTAAGTAAAATGTACAAATAACCGAACAATAATAAGCAAGATGTTACTTTGGATTGAGATAAAATAAAAATTATATATTTATTTTTTGGGAAATTAGCATAAATACCTCGTAATTCTTTTGTATTTATATATCTAACTCCCAAAATATTATATTTTATAAACCTGAATAGGTGTATTTCACTTTTAAAATGATAATGATAGTGATATTTTAAAATAATGTTAAAGATATGAGTGATATGCATATAAATTATATTTCACTTTTAAAATATGGCATGTAAATCGAAAATAATTGTGTTGCATGCATGTAAATGTCCTTTATTATT
>NW_018207794.1:0-725 GCF_001263595.1 Phalaenopsis equestris | reverse complement strand
TAGAAAAATCACAAAAATAAAATAAAATTACCTCTATGCTCTGTGAACAAAGAAGAATTTAATGGATCAAAATTTTAAAAATATTTATCTAATATTTGGTTATGAATTAATTAAATACCTCAAAAATTAATTAAATCATAAAAAAATTAAATATTGCTCATGATGGCATGAAATTTTCAAGGTTTGTTCTCTATGTGATTAGGGATGTTTTTTTGATTTTTTCAAGGTCGGAGAACACACATAGCCCTAAAAGCCCTAATTTTCTCTGTCAATTATATCTATTTGCTTAAAGTAATTTTTTTAAAAAATAAAAATCAGAAAAGTATGAAATAAAGTTTAGTGAGTTCTTTGAGGTCAGAGGGATCAAAGAAAAATAAAAGTCTATTTTAAAATTAAAAAGATATTCAATATTTATTTTTCTTTTCAAAATCATTTAAAATTTATAAATATTAAATTTTAATTAAAAAATTTATGAAAATTGTTTTGATTGGTCATCTAATTTTTGGCAACATTATAAAACTTTTCTTAAAACAGAAAATATGATTTGTATAATCAAATTAACTATCATTGGAAATTCATGATTATTTGTTTAATAATTACAAAAAATGATTAAAAATAATATATATATATATAATTCCACTTTTGATGTCTTAATTACCCATGTGTAGAAGATTAGTGTAGTTTCATGCTCATTTAAATTAAAATATGAGAGTTATGGGGTATAA
>NW_018207793.1:0-725 GCF_001263595.1 Phalaenopsis equestris | reverse complement strand
ATTAAAATCCACTTTGAGAAAGAATCAAAGGGAGCTCTAAAACTAAATGCTAAAGGTAATAGAAGCAACTCAAATAAAGTCTTACCATCTTAGTGAGAAATGATTGGATGTTAGACATAAAAAACAAGTCTTTGATAATGATAAATTTGAGAAAATTAATTCATATAAGCACTTTGTTGCTGAGAAAAAGAATCTCAAATAAAATTTGGTGTGGCATTGCATAACCTTGAAGGGATTGTAGATTACATGCATTAAGATATTTGGAGACATCCTCTTATTTTAATGTTTGGTGAAGGTACATATGTCTTCTTTTGCATTGATAATTTCTTAAGCAAGTTCTAGATTTATATTTTAAAATGAAAAGAAATATACAAATATATATATATTAAGAACTATGAAAATATAAAAAGTATTTATTAAAAATTAAAATTATAAAGATTTAAATATTTTATTAAATAAAATTTATCTTTAAAAAAAATAAAAGTTTTCCAACAATTTTAAAAATTTTCTAAAAATAAAATAAAATAAAATATTTTTATCTAAGAAAGTAAAATTTATAAATATTAAACATAGTACTTTCAAATCATTTTTAAGAACTAGAAATAGTTTATATTTTCAAGATTAAATCTTAAATTTAAAATTTTTAAAATAAGAAAAATCTCTTTCAACAAAATTTAGAAAAAATTATTTAATAACATTTTTAAACAATTTTTTTACATAACAAC
>NW_018207792.1:0-725 GCF_001263595.1 Phalaenopsis equestris | reverse complement strand
ATGTACCTCGCAAGGCATACGAAGGACGAAAAAGAGAGACATGAGGTATGCAAGTATATATCTTCGATAAACGATCCTAGCATATATAAATATGAGCATACCTTTGCTAGACGGTTTGTTCAGGGCTATATATGCCCTAATGTTGTCGCCGCCCCTCTAGTGATCAGAGCTCCGACAAGGCTTTTGACTGAAAGGAGATGGAAGCCGATGAGATCGCCGATGCTTTGGTTGCCTCCCGCAAGGGAAGGAGGCGACCAAGCTTTGCACGTGAGAGGGAGGCGCATGATCCCGTGAAAGGGAGAGCCGACCGAAAGAGGTGGTGAGATTGCCGACAGACGGATTTAGAACAGGAATTAACCGATTTCAGTCGTAGATGTTGCAGATTACCTTCATCCATGTGCCTCCTTGGTTCCGTGTAGGAGCGATGCAGATGGGGAGAAGAGATGGGAGTTTCGGGACCTTGTATAAGTCAAGCCGAGAGGACTTTAGGCTTGAGGCGGAAGGTCAAGCGAGCCTCTCAAAAGGGAGGAATGGCGTGAAGGTTTCAGGCAAGAGGGAGGCAGACGTTCGTCGACGGCAGAGAGGCAAGAGACCGAGAGGGAGCTCGACTGGGTGAAGCAAGACACGGTTTTTTCGCACGAGAGGGGAAAGGCTAGCACGGCCAGCAAGGAGGAGATCCGACTGCCAGAGTGAGCTTGCTGGTGGGGACGCGAGCGTGAGAGGGC
>NW_018207791.1:0-725 GCF_001263595.1 Phalaenopsis equestris | reverse complement strand
CTCTCTCTCTTATGGCCTTTTGTAAATTAGTAATAAAGAACAAGATAAAATCATAAAAGTTATTGTAATGATTATTTTATTATGTAAGCGATGTGGTTGGATGTATGAAAGAGTTATTGGAAAAGTATGAGTATTTTTGTGAGAGGGGTGGTCAAATTTCTAGAGCCTAGTTGAGGGGGGAACAGTTATGCTCCATAACTAAGGCCGGTAGAAAGAATGAGATGCTCTTAGAAAAGTAGGCATCATAAATGAAAGATTATCTTTTTATTGAGTTAAGAAATTTTTACGGTAAGAGGATGAAGATAAGAACTTCCAATAAGAAGCACTTAAGAGAGAGAGGATGACCACCAAGCATAAAGCATTTTCAAGCTTCAAAATTTTGTATTTACAGCCTAATGAAACCAAATTCAAAATTCAAATGCTTTTGAAGAGAGAATCTTGTGAGGGAGGAAGCAGCAAATAAGCAAAAAATAACTATAATAAAGTTCATGTCACCAAGGCATAGCTACCCCTTGATTTGATGGCCATGAACAACTTACATTATGCAATTTGTGCAAAATAAAATAAAGCAGCACAAAATATATATTTTTTTGTATCATATAACACAATAATGTCTCATGTAACACAATATTGTCTTTAAGGAATAGTCTTGTAATACACAAAGCATCATTTATTTTATTGCAAGGTATAAAATGAGTTATTTTCTTAGAATTTGCCAACCATAA
>NW_018207790.1:0-725 GCF_001263595.1 Phalaenopsis equestris | reverse complement strand
TATATATATATACATGGGTGATGATCCATCAGCTATTATGGTCATGATGCATGGGCCACATGTCCACATACCAAATGGCCATAGGAATAATATTTTTATGACAAACCTCAAAATGTTAAAATATTCGAACAATGCGTCGCTTTCTGTAGTAATTGTAAGGTTGGTAAACCCGAGGCGAGGAGCGGGAAATTGAAAGCCCGGAAGCGGAGCGGGGGAATGAAAAGCGAACACTCCTCCACCGCGCCTCATCACTTCAATCTTTTTTCTATTTTTTCTTCATTGAAATCGATAAGCTTCAGATGTCTTCTCCGATCTTGCTCTTAAGCCGGCTAAAGGCGACGCAATGGCTGTGGCCATCGAGAGCTCTTCGATCCGGTAAGTTCTTCCAGCTTCCGATGTATCTTTAACCTTTTTTATTCGTCGTTTTGGAATCGCGGATCTGATCTGAGCTTGTTCGATTCGGCGTTTGATTTTGGAACTGAAGTGAGTATTCGGAGAAGATGAGGACGATCGACATGGGGAAATGCTGGCCTTTTTATTGAGAAGGAAGGGAGGTGAAAGGGCTTTTGCTACCGTCGATTAATTTGAGGAAATTCCGATGATGGGTAGATGAACTCGGATCTGAGCGAGTCAGTGATGAGTCGGAGAATGTGAGTTTTCGGAGGATGGTTGTGAGAGTCCGGTGAGAGCTGGGGGAAGAGGGAAACAGAAGGTGCCGAAGAAGA
>NW_018207789.1:0-725 GCF_001263595.1 Phalaenopsis equestris | reverse complement strand
TCGATTTTTTTAACAGATAAATCGAGGGTTGATAATGATCGTTCCGCCCATTTTGCGTTGAAATATTTTGACGCAAACTATTTGCATGGGTTTTTGCGTTGTATTACCGACAAATTTATTTAAGCTATAATTGTATCGAATTTAATGTATGAAAACATCAGTCAATAATATAATCTGTCAAGAATGCTCAGAGACCCAATTTTGTGTCTCCGGGCGCCGATGAGTTTGGATTTATAACTCCGCAACAAGGGCTCACGACTCAATTGCTTCACCTGTGCAATGTATAAGATGGTTTAGTGCCACAAAATCACTTCAAAGATTGAGTTTTTAATATTTAAAAGAGTCGTACCAGCCTCGTGTAGTGCTCATTATGGGGACTAATCTGCCAATTAGTGCGTAGTTCCCCTGGCTCTTTCTGTCACTTGGTTCCTCCTATTCATCTGCCTTTTCCTCCATAAGAAGGAGAGGCCCATGCTACATTCAATTGACCCCAGATATCCTCACTGATCCAAGCAAGCCACTCGCCCCTCTAGCGAGCTGTTATGAACCTGTCTCCAAGACGATGTCTGCCCCAAATCTTAAAGATTTAGTGGATCTGATGGTGTGCTCAGAGATCCAGGTGAAGGACCTCTGCAGGATAAAAAATAATCCACGTGTTAGTATAAAAAATAAAATAAATTTAAAAATCTTATTTAAATTACATGATCGTACCTCAAACTCCCTGA
>NW_018207788.1:0-725 GCF_001263595.1 Phalaenopsis equestris | reverse complement strand
CCTGACTCATTGCAATGAAACCCCTTACAAAATCATGACATATGTGCACTATGGAATCCTGACATACATTGCAAAGTAATGAGTTATCATGCATGACAACAAACTACACATACCATGCAACGATGCCTTCTGAAGACGATATAATAATGTATCTTGTATAAGATGCAACGACAGACTCTGATAACGATGTAACAACGCATCCCACATGCAATGAAATGGTGCCTCTCGAAGATGGTGTAATAATGCCCCCTCGAAGGTCATGCATGGTGGGAAGAGAGCTTAACATAATCTCCAGAAAGACGTTAGCTTAATCACTAATACTCCTCCATATTGGACATAGCACCCTGCAAGAAGATCACCCCTAAATCTACTGGTGTGCATGTATCAAACCCAATAAACATAAAAAAGGGAGCAAATAAAATGATTGGCTAGAAATAAGCCATACAATAGCTAAACATATGAAAAACCTAACTACATCCTACCATATTCTGGCAAGCATCTAGAAACAAGATGTCCTAACACAACATCTAAGTGTGTGCAAAAGTGTAGCTAAGACTGTTGTATGTTTTTGATGGGGTCGCTGACCCCGAACTCATCCTAAGGATCCAAGAATTCTAAGAGGTCATTAGATGTAAGTTTTATGCAATTAAAAACTTTTAAAGATTGACCTTGCATATGGTCTAAGCTTAAATGCAATACTTTTAAAATAGGTTTCAAAATATGAT
>NW_018207787.1:0-725 GCF_001263595.1 Phalaenopsis equestris | reverse complement strand
TCAACTAATAAATAAATTCATCAGTTAATGCTAACATTTTCCCATAATTGCTGCGGTCCATAATCTTCCATTATCTTCAACTGCGAGAATCCTATCAGTTCAAACTTCACAATCTCGCTTCTTTAAATAGCATAATGGAATAAATCATTATAATCTTCAACTTTTGCCAAAAAATCTTTTAAACTAATTCAATCTCGGTGCTCTTTTATTTTTTAAATTATTTCAACTAATTTATTCTGTGTGTATTATTTATCATTTTTAAACATATTTGCATGATTTTTATCAACTTCAAAGTGATAAATTTTAACTTAACATTATGTATATTCTAATGTACAGATTATTGGCCTATAATTAAATATAGAATTTCATTGAGATACGAAGGATTAGAATAACTTTTATGTCTACGTCGGAGGTTAAGATAGCTGACCAACTAATTAAATCGTTCATCTATACAATCCAATTTCAAATTAAGCTTAATCATCTAATTCTTTATTCTTACAAATTTAATTAGGTTATGTGTAATAATAGCGATTGAATATTATTAAATAAAAGTTACGGAACAACCACTACTAAGTATGCACGAGAATTACACCAGCCAACCTAATTAGAAAATGACTTGCCTACCTTTTTTTTTCCTTTATTAAATCACTCTTTATATATAGCAAAAAGGAGATGTTAGAATCTCATATGCAGAACCACTTCAGTACCACGCAATCCCTATATAT
>NW_018207786.1:0-725 GCF_001263595.1 Phalaenopsis equestris | reverse complement strand
TCAATAAGCTACAGCTACCCCAAACAGACCCTTAAATTAAATTTGGATTGTTAAGTTGTTTAAATTATATTTGTATTGGATTTAAGATTTAAATTTAACATTAAGTTGTATTAAAAGTTTGGTGATTTATATTCATTATAATTATATTTAATGTTAGTTTCAAAATTAAAATTGATTCAAATTAAATGAAATTAGATTTTGATTATATGTTAAATTTAGATTTAGTTTTACGTTTGTTTTGGTTTAAGTTTTAATTTTATTTAGTTTAAGTTCAATGTATGTTTAAAATGTAATTTAAAGTTCATGTTAATGTTAATTTCAAGTTGGTTTTAAATTTTAAAAATTTTAATTAAGATAAATTTGTGTTAAATTTTGGTTTAACTTTTAATTTGTGATTAAATATGAATTTTAGTTTAAAGTTATATGATTTTAATTTCCCTTTTTTGTTTTGATTTTAATATTTTAATGGGTTATGATTACTATTCTTATTATTATCCAAATTATCATGGTTCTACCACACCTCAAAAGAGTCTCATTTGGATATGAACGGGCTCATTTGAATGATTTTGACAATCCAAATGCACTTGTGTGTTCCATTTCGTGAAACATCGCTTTTAAGTTATCTTTTACGTGAGATAAATTTTCATGCATAAAACTTAAAGTGCACAAATCCACATAAAAATGGTGTCAAGTTACTATCCAACTTTGATGTACACTCCTCCAAG
>NW_018207785.1:0-725 GCF_001263595.1 Phalaenopsis equestris | reverse complement strand
CTTGCATACCACATTAATGAAACTATTGGTTCTAAAATTTTGCCATTGTTCTTTTGTGCAGGATTTTGGAACAAATACAATTGTGGCAGCACAAAAGTAGTTAGGTAAGCCATGACCTTGTAAAAAACTTTGGATAGCTAGCACGACATCACCCATGATTATGTCCCAAACCTTCTTATAGAAATCTGAGGTGAAGCCATTTGGGCCTGTTGATTTGGCACGGTCTATGGTGGAGAGAGCCTGCCAAATTTCCTCCTCACTTGGAACTTAAGCAAGGTTTAAATTGGCAGTGTGCACATGATCAGAGAGAAGCAATTCTAGGTCCAGCTACACTCTTGGGTAATTTGAGCATTGAATTAGCTTCTTATAACCTTCCAGTGCACTCTTAGCAATCTCAGACGAGTCATTAATCCAGTTTCCATGTTCATCTTGATTGAGTGAACAGTATTGCATTTTCTTTTGCACTTTATGCAAGAATGGTAGAACTTCGTGTTCCTATCCCCATTAATGAATTTGTTCCTGGAAGCCTTTTGTTTCAGAAAGTTCTCCTGCCAGGCCACAACTGTGAGCAATTTTTCATTTGCTTCCAGTAGTGAGACCTCATCAACCAACCCATTAGCAGCTGCAGTTTTTAATTCCTTCAGTTCCCTTTCAACCTGTTCCACCCCAGCCAACACATTACCAAAGGTGTTCCAGTTCCAGTGATTGAGGGCCTTCCCAACTTT
>NW_018207784.1:0-725 GCF_001263595.1 Phalaenopsis equestris | reverse complement strand
TTTCAATTTCACCCAATTTCAAATCTAAATCATTTTTCAACTTATCCAATCTTAATTTTCACCAATTTGAAACCCAATTAGACCAACTTTCAAACCTTAATTTCAATTATGGGAAAAAATCTCCATTTTGACCATAATATCAAATTTAACCCCATAACCAATTCAGTTCTCCCAATTTTGAATTCTAAACTCTTCATAACATTCCCTTAGATCAGATTGAAACCTCATTAGGTATAGATCCAAACCTTAACCTGACCTAAATCCAAGCCCAAGTCCCTAAGTCAAATTTCCATTAAACTGAATTCTCCCAATTTCACTTCATAAATTATTCATGACATCCCGTAGGATCAATTGGACCCTTCAATCAATTTTTAAGCCAAGCCCAAGTCAAACCCAAATCCTATTTTTAGCCCAAAAAAAAATTTTGAACTTGGAATCTAAATTAATTAGAACCCCTTGAAATTAACTAAGCTTAATCTTCTCCTACCTTGATTAGCCCCCTTAGAAGCTAATAAAAAAACCAAGGACCCAATTTTGGAGCCATGGACCATGGTCCCTTGAATTATGCAAACTTATCCCCTAATTTGGTTAATCCCACTAACGCATGCAACTATCCCACCTAGCCTCAAGCTTTTCATCATTAAAACTCCGCTAACCTTCCCTGAACCAGCTACGCACTTCCCCTGGCCTGGCCGATCAGCCTAGTCATTGAAAAACCCAAAATC
>NW_018207783.1:0-725 GCF_001263595.1 Phalaenopsis equestris | reverse complement strand
AGTGGGCGGCGGCCGCCATCGCCCCAAGCTTCGCTCTTTTCCGTTTCTGCGTTTTTTTTGCCCCTTTTCATTTCTGATTCTTACACCAAATCGGAAAATTTGGAAGATCTGTTTAGAAGCAGCCTTTTGCCTTCTTGCAGCGGTCAACGTTTTTTAGAGAGGGTTTTGAGGGAATTCATGGGGGCGGCGGCGGACTGCAGTGCACCGGCGGGGGGTCAGATTTTCAGCGCGTACGATTGCGATGACGACTATCAAGAGGTGGGCCGGCAGTTGGGAGAATCAAAGCGTTGGCCGCCTGGTGTTCGATTCCATCCCACCGATGAGGAGCTCGTGCTCTTCTACCTCAAACGGAAGATCTGTCGCCAAAGGATAAAGCCGGCCATGGTTGGTGAGGTTGACGTCTATAAGTGGGAGCCATGGGAACTTCCTGGTATTCTTTGCATCTCTAACTTCCTCCCTATTTAGGTCTTCTTTTTCTCTTGTTTGCAACAGCTATCATGATGTGTTCTGTTTTTGTTCCCTTCTTGTACCAGCCTTATGAAAATAAACCAATTCAAATAAATTAGAGATATTCCCTGAAATTGATTTTCTGGTCTTTTCCTTTTCTCAAATGGGTGTTGACTGTAGTCTTAGCTATTCATGTTAGGAAGAAATGATGGATCTCCGCAGTAGTTCTTAAATCTGGATAAGTAAAGGCCAACTCTCCAGAGAATGCTTTAAATGCC
>NW_018207782.1:0-725 GCF_001263595.1 Phalaenopsis equestris | reverse complement strand
TTTTTTTTTCCTAGTGTCAGTTAAGCAATTTATGTTAAGTTGATTTATCTGGTATAGTGATTGGGGTTCGTGTGTGCTAAATTATTGGGATTAGAAATTTTCTTCGAGAATGTGAAAGTGTGCTATCATAATATTAAATTACATTATTTGCCATAGTACATATTTATTTTGTATAATTTTAATATATTTAAAATTCCTCAAAATTAAATAATTTTATTTGATCTAATCAACGACTTATGTATGGATATCTATTTTACTCCTATATACATTACGGTTCAATTATATGGAATTTGCTAGTAATATAAATTTTTATTACATCAATAACTTAGTCAGTTTAAGCTGTTTTAATCTGAAATTGCATATGAATTCAACTTCCTCTCTCCCATTCATAAAAAATTAAAAAAAAAAACAAATTTAGCTGATGATATATATTATTTGCTGAAATAGTACTGGGCTAACTCACTATAAGCTTACTAATTCTGTCTTTGATAGTTAGCTTTGGTTAAGAAATATGTATTTACTCAATTCATTTCTCTCTTGAGATGATCTAATTGTGTGGATCTAATAGGTATCAACGGGGGATGGTTAATCGAGTTTCCTTCGAAACAAACATTTATCTGTATTTTGAAAAATTATGATTCCATATTTTAAAACATCTTACTTATTGAGAAAATACTTTAAAAGATTTTTATTTACCGAATTATATAGAAGATTTGAAAGTTATT
>NW_018207781.1:0-725 GCF_001263595.1 Phalaenopsis equestris | reverse complement strand
TGCCCTAAACAACCGTTAAGATATTTGGTATAAAATTTTGAGCGGGATTTAGTTTAATTCCAACCAAAGTGGTTACTTTAAAGGACTAGTTGGTAGCAGGTTTTAAGCAGGATTTATGTAGGATTTAAGCTAAATCTTACCAAACGGCAAAAAATGCTCCATAAATCCCAAAATAATGTCGATTCGCGATAAATTCAGGATTTACTAAATCATGTAATCGACATATTTAATAAATCTGGGATGAGCAAAGAGGAAAAATGATGCAAAGAAGCTTAAGTTCCTCAATGGTTTCTGGTAGGAACAGAGCAAAAGAATGCAAAAGATGGGAGTCTAGGTGTTCTATATAAGTCACGATGTCATCATTGTGATACTGGAAGAAAAGACCCAAACCATAAAAAATAAATTTTATTAATAGGAAAATATACAACACAAGCACGCTGAAAATAACATCACCAAACATAATGACACAGACAAACACTTCTAAGGTGATTCTGAGGGATATGGAAGTTGGCTAGATGATTCCGAGGGTTGTGGAAGTTGGCTAGGTGGTTCATAATAGTTGGCAAGAGTGTTGGCAACAGAGGAGTGTTGATAGCAACAAGGGGAAGGTGTCAAATTGCCAGGACAACAGGTATAAAGGATTGTTGGTGACCGACAACAGATTGATTGATGGTTGAAAGGTGTTGAACAGCAAGGGTAGCAAGGCTAGAGGGCTGTTGAAAGGG
>NW_018207780.1:0-725 GCF_001263595.1 Phalaenopsis equestris | reverse complement strand
TTTTTTTGACTTTCTATATGTACTTTTAGAGCCCTCTAGGATAAAGTTTGTATTAGAAATAAAATATTGACACAAATTTTGAGGTGCCAAACGGGCGAAACTACATGGGGGGATTAGAAGCTACTTGCATGTGTTCCATACCTTAATTCTAAATCTCATTCATGTATAAAATTAAGACCACGTGTGCATATATGCGGTGTCTGAACACCTTTTTCTATTTTTGAGAAATATTTCCAACCCAACAACACAACCTTTTATTTGTTATATTTGGCTTGTTTTACTTTCTACAACGTGTTAGACTTGGTTTCACCTTTTTTACCTTGTGGATTGTCTGAGAATCATGTGTATAACTTAGGCTCTCTGAGGACCTAAAATTATAAATTTTCTACAAAAAAATTTCAATAAAAGTTTCAGGCTAAATAAAATTTAGGATTAAAATATTTCAAGATTTTCAAAAATTTCCCTTTACTTTTTTACATGGCTTTCAAATCGGATTTTAAATGGTTGCATAACATGGATATCACCCAAGTCATATTAATAAAGCCTCCACACATAGGACTTGTTTAGATAACTACATCATTCCACATGTCCCAAGGAGAATTTCCCGTGTTTCTCCAACCTGACTGACTCAACATAGATTTCTACTTAGGTGGGTTTCTAGTATGTTAGGGTTTTAGAGGCTTCCCGACCCAGACGATGAGTAACTCCTTTATGAGAGCGTCACA
>NW_018207779.1:0-725 GCF_001263595.1 Phalaenopsis equestris | reverse complement strand
GGGGTGTGAGATTTTTGTTTGAGTCAGAGAATTAACTTGAAGTTCTTATCCATACATCACTCTTGAACTAATGGTCAAGCTGAAGCTGTGAACAAAATCATCCTAAAATTACTATGGAAGAAGGTTGAAGGTACAAAAGATAAATGAGTGTATATGCTTTCTTTGGTCCATTAGGTTTTTTGAACTACCCAACAAAATCAATCAGAAAATTGCCATACATTATTTCCCATGAATTGGAAGCCGTGTTACCAGTTAAATATAATCCTCACTGTCAAAGAGTCATCACTGCAATGTCTTTTGATAAGAAGGAGCTCATTGACTGCCAAGGCGCAAATCGAGAAGAAACTTCACTCGCTCTTGAACTGTTAGAATAAACTTGAAGGAATGTTGCTATGGGATAAGAGAAAATGGAAAGGACTTCCCGCTAGTATAATAGCATGTACATGGAAAAGACATTTTTTTGGGTGATCTAGCTCTTAAAAAATGTCGATCCAGCCACTATAACTTAGTCAGTCAGCAAGCTTGATCATACAAGGACCGACCCA
Source organism: Phalaenopsis equestris (assembly GCF_001263595.1). Classification (NCBI taxonomy): domain Eukaryota; kingdom Viridiplantae; phylum Streptophyta; class Magnoliopsida; order Asparagales; family Orchidaceae; genus Phalaenopsis; species Phalaenopsis equestris. The sequence goes on along the minus strand of NW_018207779.1, from coordinate 180 downwards.
TTCATCATTGACCAACAAATTATTCTCGGTGCATATAAGTTAAAGAAATACACGGGAAAAGTCCTCCCGCGAACATGGAGAGGGGAAACCTCAAAAAATTTTATCCATAAATAAAACAATTATCCTTGAATATGTGATCAAATTTGAGAAGCAATATTGTCATTTGATTTAATTTTTTTT
>NW_018207778.1:0-725 GCF_001263595.1 Phalaenopsis equestris | reverse complement strand
TTTTTTTTTTTTGCAAACTGAATCATGAATCAGTTATTAGTTTGTTGAACCATTGTTTATGACTAATTGTTTTGTACGCAATTGATTACTATTATGATAATATGCATTTTCATGCGTCTTTTTATGATTTTTTCATTTTATCGTTATAATTTAACTTCAATTTTAAGAGATGCAGAATAGCTTTTAATTGTCAATGTGTTTCTCTGGCAGTAATACTAAATTGGAAGGAAAACTTTTGAAGTTGATTAATGGGGAAAAGAAAGTCAAGGGCAAAGCCTCCTCCGAAAAAGAAGATGCCAAAGCTTGAAACTGCGTTCTGTTGTCCATTCTGCAACCATAGCAATAGTGTTGAATGTATCATGTAAATATATATATACATATATATGCCTTTTTTCTCATCCTGCAATATTCCATGATTTTACTATTATGACCTGAATATATATTATCTTGCAGAGACAGGAAGAATTTTGTTGCTGAAGCCACGTGTGGCATTTGCATGGCAGAATTTAACACTTCTGCTCATGGTATGATTATTACGATTAATGATGGATAAATATTAATTACATCAAATGAACATGATCTTTATAGTCCTTTTTTAATACAACCTTTATAGTTCAGATTGATTATTTGCTAATTTTTATAGTTCATTTTTTGGTCTCTAAACTGAAGGCTGAATCAAATCTACTTTGAATTTTTTTGCTGAATATAAATTGGTTGACTAACCT
>NW_018207777.1:0-725 GCF_001263595.1 Phalaenopsis equestris | reverse complement strand
TGACTTTTCTATATTACTTTCTTGTCATAAAGCATCAATACATAACCCTAAACACATACAAGACCATAACAATATACAAAAAATACACTGATTTTAAGATGTTTTCAGCTACTTAATCGTATACAACTCGAAAGAAACACGTATCTACTCATTGAAAATTCTACAAAATCATAAACAACAAAAGATTCAAAATTTATACTAATCTAAAAATCTCAAATGACATGACCTCAAATAGTATATATTCTTTCTTAAATTTAACCAATTTGACTATAAATTTGTTAAAATCATAGTTCTGATTATCCAAAATTTCATTATAAATGAAAAAAAATATTTATTTAAAATACATTAAGATTCGTGCTGATAAAAAGAAGTTGTTTAAGGACGGCGCATTGATTAATCACTTATTAAACCGACCAACGAATTTAAAAGACGATCAAAGACGGTGGAGGAATTTAATGCTGTTCATATATTCTAAAAGTATAATATATTAATTATATAATCTCAGACTGAGTAAGCGCTCGAATATTTTGACTATATGCCGCCAGCCGTGATTCGTTGGAAGAGGAGTCTCTTTGAAGGTCATAAGTCTGCTAAGGTCACGGGTTCGAATCCTCTTCTGATCAATTTGTCGGTAGCGAGGACGGACCTCGAATATTTAGCCATATGAGGGTAGCTGAGGGCTCATATAATTGTCTCTCATCATTGCTTTTGGAATATTTTGAATA
>NW_018207776.1:0-725 GCF_001263595.1 Phalaenopsis equestris | reverse complement strand
GTAGCTATGATAATCCCAACCATCTTTAGGGAATGACTTCGACCCTCCGGCATAATGAGACTATATTTGGGAGAGGTATTTTTTGTCATCTCATATATACATAATAATATACCAAATTTCTTTATAGATGCAGATCGCCCACCAAACGAGAATTCCAATTGTTAGGCGATTGTTATCATAACACTGATAAAAAACTACCAGGCGGGGATCATTCTCATTGATAAATGGAGTTAGATGAACATCCTAATCAAAATGGTGTGTGATAAGATCGGGTTAAAGGTCGACCAATTGATAGCACTGATCGGCCCATTGTTCCGATTCTTGGGGGAGAAGAAGACTACGTTGGATTATCGGTCGCCTTTTCGTTGAAAAAGATAAGATATTTAATTTAATATAATATATATCATAATTATGAAAAATAATATTTTAATTTGGAAAATATGAGACTGAACCTATCCCATATAGACAGTGGTTTAAATAAATGAGCACAACACTACCAGTGGCATACCTATCCCGAGGAATAAAGATATCACTTGTCTACAAAACTCGAATAAATTAAATAATTAATTAAAAACATCCTTTTTTTTATCGTGAAATCATTATGTTGACTGACAAATTCATTTATCTAATATAAAAAATAGACAGGGTTTATATTAAGTTGGGTTCTTGATACACCTAAATTATATAGTTTTTATGTATACATTTTTATACTTATTTTTGAGATA
>NW_018207775.1:0-725 GCF_001263595.1 Phalaenopsis equestris | reverse complement strand
GACTTGTATAACCATTTCATTATTTGTTCTTGTATGAATCAACCACAATTATTTGGCTATCTATATAACCTTGTTGAACCCAACCCAATTAGTCTGCCCAAATCTAGTCATCAAATTTGAATTCTCTCAAATCATGTCATGTAACATATACAACCAAATATAGGCCTTGGTTAAAATGAAGGTTATTGATCTTGAAAATGATGAAATGATCTTTATATGATTTTTATTATTCTTGTGGAGGCATTTGATTTAATACTAGAATGATTAAGTTGATTTGCTCTTTTGCCAAAAAAAAGGTATATGTTAAGATATGTTAGTATCATCAAAAAGTTGTATTATGGAATAATAATTGGTATTGTGGGTAGTTGTGCGGTGAACTAAAGGTTTTTAATTATCGTAGGTTTGCATCATTGATTAACTTTAAGTTCACGTGTTTATATTTGTTATAAAGATGCTTACAAAAGATATTAAAAATGAGATGTTTGACGTATGTTTTTTGAGGTGATATACTTCTAATTGATGAAATATTCATTGAAACAATTGAAGAATGAAAAATTATTTAGAAAATAGAGGTCTTAAAATTAGTACAACATTGATTAAGTTTATGATATATAATTTTGATGGGTATTTTATTAACATTTATCATTCATTGTTGTTATAAGATCAGGTGATATTTAAGTGTGATATGTTTAAGTTTCTCTGATTTATTATGCAAAAGAATGGAG
>NW_018207774.1:0-725 GCF_001263595.1 Phalaenopsis equestris | reverse complement strand
AGCTCAAATAGATTTCAAAAATGGCCATCCTTATAATAAAATTGAGTCTCAACAAGATGAACTAACGAGCTCAATAATGCTTAATTCTAGCATTATTAATGCACTAAAATGTCTATCAAATGTCGTATGATCAAGGGCATCTCTTTAGGTCATCTGATCAAGAGTAGTTTGGATGTTTTATTTATTTGCAGCCTGGACTTCATAAATAGATCCCTTCACCCCTCATGAGAAGGAGGTTGGGAGCTTGGGCAAGAGGAAGATGAGGACCTACAAAAGAGGGAGTTGTGGCCCAACATCATGCGCCATAGATCCAGTCAACTCCAACCAACTTTAGCCGTCGCTGCCTTAAGCCTAATTCAACCGTCGACCCCTCGGCCAACTCTGCTCATCACCCGTTGGCCATGTATGGCCATCACCACCACTGCCAGCTAACTCTTGTCATCGTTGCTACCTCGGGCCAACATCGGTCATCACTTTCTGACAAGCTTCGATCGTCACTGCCCTCCAACCACCACCATAGTTCTTGGGCTAACTACAACCATCTTTCTCCAGTCAACTCTGACCCCTGCCACCCTCAAGTCAATTATGACCATCTCTTCCACCATTGGCCAAATTCGGTCATCGCACTTCAGCCAACTCTGGCTTCTGTCGCCCTTTGGTAAACTCCTGTTGCGACCACCCTCCGACCAACTCTGACAGCTGCCTTCAGATACGCCTAAAATATA
>NW_018207773.1:0-725 GCF_001263595.1 Phalaenopsis equestris | reverse complement strand
AACAATTAATATTATCAAAATATTAATTTTGAAATACAATTAATCATTCTTATAGGTTAACTTCTCCAAATTGATTATCCTCTACATTTGATCACTATCTGAGGTAGAATTATCAAATTGATCTGCCCACCTAAAAAAATTAATCTTCTGCTGATCTATTCCTTAGAAGCCTTAAAATTTTCTCTTATAGTTATTCTCTCCTCGTTATGCAAGTAGAGAACACAGTTATCCACAATTGTTGTACAAGGCTCTAGAAGCACAAAAAGTCATAGAATTCATATTTTCTTAAAGTTGAAAACCACAAATATAGAATTAGCTTGCCCAATAAATCAACTGAATTCAAAGATGCAATTCACATCTCGCCCAACCATTTCTCCACATGGAACAAAAAAGCTAATAACCATTTTCATTATGAAGCATAAACAGGAATACTAATATAACCAACTGAATTCAAGAAAGCAATCTACATCTCCCTCGATTCTTTCTCCACATGGCATGAAAGTGCTAATAGCCAGCTTCAGTTTGCCCCCGTATTTATAAGAGATAGAGGGACAAAGGATAAAATTACATGTTTTATTCCTATTTTAAAGGAGTTGTGCATGATATTATTGTCTTTTTGCCCACTTGGACCTTTTGCTCGGCAGGTATGTTGGTTTTGGTTGGTTTTCGTCTGGACATCAGTCAGCCTCGCTTTGGGAAGCTGGCCAGTTTTTTAGTATGGTAGC
>NW_018207772.1:0-725 GCF_001263595.1 Phalaenopsis equestris | reverse complement strand
CGTTAGTGTATACCTCTGACAGTTCTCCACAACTTCTAGTAGACAATGTTAAATGATACCAATGTCGTAGTTTTTTTTTTCTTGGTTCTTTTTATAAACATCATTAGATGACACTTTAGGGAGACCTGAATTGTTTTCAACATCTAAAAGACTCGACATACTTTCTATTGATACAAGATAACTTGGTTTTTCAGGTTGAATAATCTAGGTTGAGGAGCTATTACCTTGCGAGCCTTTGATTTGAAAAACGTGAAGACTGGTAGTCGAGTCTTTGTTTTGCCCTTCTTGAATATGAGGTGAAAAAAATGGTTCTAATTAAAAAAAGATGATATCCATGGTAACAAACATTTTTTTAGAATTAGGATGAAAATGTTTATACTCCTTTTAGTTATGAACATAACCAACAAACACATTTGTTTGCTCTAGGTTGTTTTTTTTATTATTATGAATTTTAATGTGAATGAAAGCAATACACCCAAATATCTTTAGAGGTAAAGAGAAGAAGAGCTGATTCGTTAGGTAAATTTTATAAAAGATATCAAAAAGTGTTTCAAATTTTAGAACTTTATTGGATGTTCTATTTATGAGAAATGTAGCAGTAAAAATAAATTTACCCTACGTATATTTTAGTACATGATTGTTAAATAGCAAAACCCGAGTTACTTCCAATAAATATTTGCTTTTGTTTTCAACAACTTGGTAATATTTGAATAGTTTTTTTTTTT
>NW_018207771.1:0-724 GCF_001263595.1 Phalaenopsis equestris | reverse complement strand
CTTTAATGTGCAGTATCACTAAAAAATAAGCATTAAATGCATAAAAAAGTTGTATATTTTTAGGCATGTTAGTAAAGATGAATAATCGTAGACTCTGGTTTCATTCCCCGAACATGTACTGAAGTTTCGGATGGGAGTTTTAAACTATGAGATTCTATGAATAAGCAGTGAATCGTCCTAAGCTAGTTAAGCGAACACCCTACATGACATAAAAAATTAACACCAACACCCCTATGTCGAGCATAACCTATATTGAAGGTGACTTCCATTCCACAATTCTTTTGCGAGGGTCGAGGAAGGATACTCAAAACTCTCCCAGCCCATTAAATAATCCACTCAGATGGTCTTACTCCCTAAAATCAGCCACTTAATAATTGGGCAACCCAGGAAAAGCTTTTCGTGAATACTAGAAGTTCTTGCACCAGTTAGAAAAAGAGGATCATTCACAAAAAAAAAACTAAATACATGAAGGAAAGTCCCCCGCCATCACCATAAGGGCTCAGAGGCCCCTTTGTTTGTAAGTTAGGTTCGACCTTCCCTTTAGCTATTTTGGTCTTTGGTTTCTTCCCGAAGGCATTGGCTGCCACTCCCTTCAACCTCTCCTTCTCATTAGCATCCAATTTCCTCTACATTTCTTAGGTCATGTCACAAATATTTTCAGGGCATAAGTCACTACTAGATCTAGGAACTAGAACACAGATAACTCTTGTCCTACAATTTTTTT
>NW_018207770.1:0-724 GCF_001263595.1 Phalaenopsis equestris | reverse complement strand
TCACCCAAAGACTTTACTTCCTTAAGGTATTTAGGACCTGAACAAGAAACCATTGGTTTCCACGATTCAACAATTTGAAAGGTTTCAAACAAATAATTACCATTGATTTCAATCTTTTAACACAAAAAAATTTAACTTTAGCCTCCTCAGGTATATTTTTTTATAGGCTTTTTATTGCAATCAATTGTGACAATTTTTAGACAATCAATCCATGCTTAAAAAACCACAAATTACACCAAAGATAACAAATCAATTGTGCCTCTAAATCATTACCACCCTTACCACCAATCATTAACTATACCTCACATGATAGATTAACCTCCATAAAAGCATCATTAGGCATTATAATCGATAATATCACAGATATTAGGATAATATTCAATGGCACCACTTTGACAATGTCCTCGGCTATAAAAGAAAGTGATGCTCTCGAATCAAACAATAATTTTATTGATATATTCTAAAAATAAATGATACTTGTTTAATTCAAAGTTATCAAGTCGGGTCGTGACAAATCTCTTCCTCCAAGAGAAGGCCTTGTTGTTTGAGGTCAAACTCTAAAGAAAAATTTTAATGTTGATCTAAAGAGTATGTCAAAATTCAAAAATAAAGATAAAGTTCATAATTACTATAAGAAGAAACATGACATTAAATATGAGTGATATAAACTATAAAACTGACATAAGAAAATATCTTCTAATCAAAAGAGTAAACTGCTGGATTA
>NW_018207769.1:0-724 GCF_001263595.1 Phalaenopsis equestris | reverse complement strand
ATTTGAACCCGTCAAAGATTATTTCTCTATCTATTTGCATCACCCTAAGAACTACTTTTGCTTCACCTTATAGTTCAATACTCTGAACTCCTCCATAGTTCTCCTGAGTTTTTATGGATCACAACATATTTTAACTAATCCTTTGGCCAGAATGAAAAGAAAATTAAGCATGAAAGAATATTCATCACATTAGAGATTTAAAACTAATTCTAAAAGCATCACTAGAGAATGGTAAGAAGAAACTACTCACAACACATGAAGGAAACACCACAGAACATCTTTTAAAATAAAGAAAATCCACTAGAATAGTGCTTACAAACACTACAATATGAAATAGAACACGATACTTAGTTATTCCCCTTTAAAAAGTGATGAAAACTTCAACAACAATTAGCCCTATTATCAACATCTTTCCTCCTATGGTCCATCTCCAAATATGTCTATATAAGCTCCTACTAACTCTTTGGATCGTGTGAAGCAACTGCAGAAAACTACCCCAAGTAGTTATGGCTCCTAGGCGCAAACTTCTCTATTTGGGCAAGAGGGTAGTGGCGCCTAGGCACCGCAAGGTAGATGTAAAGGCACAGAAGGAGCGCCTTGGCGCCCAAAAGTTGGCGCCTAGCAGCCAGTGCTCTAAGTCACTTCTGCTCCAATTTACTTTTGCTTCACTCCATTTCTTCTCCACTTTGTTCCAGTTTTTCTACTTATTGTACCAGAAAAAAAA
>NW_018207768.1:0-724 GCF_001263595.1 Phalaenopsis equestris | reverse complement strand
TTATCTACCTATATATACTTTTTTTTTGAATTTACAAATTTACCTTGATTTCAGAGAATTGGGATGGGATCGAGCTTCCCAGGGTTCATCGACTCTTTCGTATGTATTGGAATCATCCTCCATGGCCTCTCTGGATCAAGACCAGATAACTACTTCCTCTCAATCCCCATACCTCTTGCCCGACGAAGAGAACTCAGTCTAACCCAAGTTTTCCTCATCTCCGGATACTATTCCTTCCTATGTGCTCTCGCTTCTTCGCCTTACAAAGCACTCTACGCCATGGCTGCCGTCGGCATCATCTCCGTCGCTTTCAGAATTATCGATCGATATCGCCATGCAGGAAACAGCCATCACAGAAATAACAGAAAGCATTCTCACAGACATTAGTATAGATTTTGGAGGATTTCAAACAGTTTGTGCTATAAAAGTTTTTATTTTTATTATTTTTTTTCTATTTTGAGATTCCATGTGAGAGCATTTATGGAGTTTTAATTATTGGAATTTTGGCTGGATCAGATTCTTTGTGTAGTGATAGGAGTTTCAGAATGTGTTTATTAGCATAAGTTTCAGAACTGTTCTTGTCAAAGCTGTGAATTTTGCATCTATTTTCTCATTTTCGGACCTATTTTGGTTATACTTTTTCTTCATACCATATTTTTTGTGCAATGATTTGTGTTCAATTGGATTTATATGTATATTTAGTGAAATTTACATGCATAACACA